>NC_056728.1:1306713957-1306793957 GCF_019279795.1 Protopterus annectens | reverse complement strand
CTCTTGCCAGTGTTATTCTTATCCTTATAGTTGGGGCATTCCTTTACTTTAACCTCAATAAAAATGACTGCTTGATTATCTGCTGCTGGGAGTCCTGTTTTTGACTAGCTCTCTGTTTTGACAGTGTAAAGGGAATCCTAGGGCTCTGTTCATAGGTTCATAGGAGTACTCTTTGTTCTCTCATTGGGTTTACATGTGGCTTTACACCATCACCCATCATTACTTTAGGGGCTGGGATCTTCCATAAAGTTCCATGTTATGTACTATGGGTTTTCTCCTTTCAATTTCTCACTGAAGTCTTTCATTAACTTTGCAATTGAGGTATTCTATATAACAAAAAGGAGATAGCATAGTGAAGCAACAAACAAATCTATACATAAAAATAAACACTTAAAACTGGCTCAAACAAATCACTTTAATGAGTGTCTTATATTAGCATTTTTCCAGATAAAAATCCAACATTAACATCTCCATATTTTAAATAATAACATTATCATATGACTGTCACCCTCCAATAAATGTTAATTAAAACTTATAAGCATTATTAAAAACCTTCAAAGGCAGAATAACTTTTGTTTGACTACAAGAAATAAGTATTTCGCTGTCATCTTCTGGTTTAGTTGCATAGTAACATATAATAATGTAATTGAAATTAAAAAAACATAGCACATAGAGAATGAGATGAGGGATATTATTTATTAGCCTTCCCAGAGATTACCAGTCACTAGATAGCCTGAAAATTGCTTCTTAGGAGCCAGTTTGGGCTTAATACTGCCCCTTTGCTACTGTTGAGAGAAGGAGCAGAGGGGCATTTATTCATGCTGGTCTGCAATTGGGCAGTGTGCATGGGACCTCAACTAGTATCAGGTTGCACTTTTAGTGAGAACATCTACAAGGCCTTTGTGCAGCTTGGCAGTTGCGTACAGCTGCTGTAAGTTCTATCCAGGGTATCTACCAAGAGGACTATAAAAGTTATGATAAACACAGCAACATCTGGTTTAATACTGCTTCTCAGGAAGCAGCTTGGAAAACTATAGCAAGAGTACTGAACACAGCAACATCTGGGCTACTGCTACTTTTCTGGAAAAAGCTTGAGATTTATGCTACTCTTTTGCTTTTGGTGAGAGTAGGAAGGGAGATTTATTGATTCTTAGCAACATGCAGCTGTGTTGAGACCAGCACTGCCTCCACTACCAAATGGATAGTGCCTCTAGTAATCAACTACAAACCTCATGGGCATAACTCCCCTCATTAGTAAGCATTTCAAACCATAGATTTGCACTTTTCAGCTGTCTCTGAAGCCAGCTTAGCTGAAATGCCATCTGGTGGCAATGTAGCAATTGTCTCATGTTTACTGACAATTACTTACTACTTAAGCAGTGTGTGAGAGATGCAGTTATTTAATGCTATTGGAAGCAAAACTCTCACATGAAGTCACATGAAGTCACTACACATTACAAGCCGGTTGTCAGTACCACATGACACCACACTAAACCTATCACACACAGATCAAACCAAACACATAGACCTATATATGTTGAGGTTTGAAAGTAACCTACCTAAACCATAAAGGCCTCCTAAATGTAAACTACACAACAAGTATCCTCAGCAACCTCACAATCGGACAACACAGCAGCACCCACCATGAAACTTACATCAGAAAGTCACAGTGTCTTTAAAACATCCACAAGGCAAACCTCCACATATGTTAATCATTTTTCAACTTATTGGGTAGCAAACTGACTCACAAACAGAGCCCATAAAATCATGGTAGGTGGCTGTAGCTCCTATAAAAGACCTGTCACTAGTGGTGTACCCAGGCTTCAGTCCTTGTGCCACTCCTCTTTGTTATTTAACACTTGAAGGTCAAGGGTAATGTAAAGGATTTGTGGCTGAGTGAGTCTGCAGATGAGTCTAAACTTGATGACATCATAAACTCTACAGATGACACTGATATCCTCCAAGGGGACCTTCCCCAAGCAAATAGCTGGTGTCATATCCATGGCCTAAAACTAAATGTCAAAAAATTTATATTGGTCTCCTTTGACAATTATGACATCTCCCATAGGAATCACATTAACAACACACCCCTGAATATTGATTTGGTAGCTAAAGACCTGGGAACCTGTGTAGACAATGAACTAACCTTTGATCAGCTGGTACATACAGTTGTAAGAAACTTCCTTTTAATGGAGCAAATTATTAGTAAGAGTATGGTGTCTGGGTCAAGGTATGTAATCATTCCACTGCATTTGGTACTTATTAGACTGATCACTGAGTATAATGCCCCTTTTGGTATGTACCTGTCCAAACACTTAACATAACTTGAATGGCCACAATGCATTCTCACCAAGAAAATCAAAGGCCTAAATCATAGAAACTACACTGACCATCTCAAATCCTCATACCTCTTTTCAATATCATACGGGCTACAGAGGGACAATCTCTGCCTTATGTGCACAGCCTCAACAGATCCTGTCTACTATGATCTGCTGCACATCTACATGCCCATTGTGGGATAAACACCAACTAATGAGATCAGAATTTGTTCTGCAACATAAATAGAACATGTTGAAAGGATAGCTAGGTATCACAGAGAATGACACTTCTTTGGAATCATCTTATTCTCAACATAAAGCAAAGTACTTCCCTTATCTTTTGAAATGCAGCCCGGCTAAACGGATGGGAATCTGTAAATTCGGCCAAGGTTTAGCACCCTTGTCCATTATGAATTGGGGAACATGTAAATATTCTGCTTAGATCTGACTTATTCATATTTAAATTAGAGGGGCTAAAAACTTCATAGAAATGCAGGGCTAGGCTTTTAAAGATCCCCATGGTTCAAGTGCCTAGTAAATTACTATGAACCAATACAGCTGGAAGATGAAACATGTTGTACACATGTTTATGTGTGAGTGTTTCGGTCCTTTTACTGCAAAACTAACAGACCTCATCAAATATCTTTTAAATGTTACTGTACTTGCTACAGGATGTTGCATGCCTTGTGGAGCACTTGCTTTCACAGGGTCATAGATTCATAGCAGATTACTAGACTAATGGCTTTAGAGCCCTTACAAGTCTAGCCAATGTAACCCAATTTTACCCAATGTATGGTCCCTAAGGGCAAGAGGATGGCATGGGTTTGTGCCTATGCCTTGAATATGTTGTTGATTGCCCCTGCCCTTAGGGGACATAGGTGCTACACCAGGTGTGAATTCTTGATTCCCCCTCCATTGATCCAAACTGCATTTTCAGAGGGCCAGGGAAGGGCTCTTCTTAATGTGAATAGGAAGCCTATTCCAAAGAAGGGGGTAATCTCTGAGACACACATCTGTCTCTCCAGCATGTTTTGTTTGAATCACTGACTAAGTTTAGATCCCTAGACTAGGTGACTTCATGCTATTTGACTTGCGGATGTGTAGCAAATCTATCAGAGATGGAACTGTAAGCGCCTTGTAGGTCAGGCATAGGTCACCCCTTAATATTTGGTAGGAGATAGAGTAAAGGGATCGGGCTTTTAGTCTATCTACACAGGACATGTTGTTTACACCCTGTATTTTCTTTGTGAGGAATCTCTGAGGTTAATTCAACTGCTGTATGTACCTAGTCAAGTACATGCCAAATAGCACATCTAGGGAGTTCAGATTTAATACAGACATCATGGAGGTTAGATCTCATCCTCTGTGTTTCTATCTTATGTACTTATGCTCCAGTCACTAAGCGCCTGACCTTATTAAGAACAGGTAATACACAAAGCAAAGAGAAACCTGTCTTTTAGTAAGGGCAGGTTCTGGTTCCAAGAAAATGGAAAATAATAAATGGGAAAAAAGGAAATTTGTGTTACTCTTTTGGAGAATTTAAAGTGTTTAGAGAGCTTCTCCTGTATCACAACTATGCCTGTCCTGTTTTCCAGGTAAATAGAGAAATATTTTGTGCATGCCATGTACTTCAAGCACAGAAGTCAAGGAGGGAGATGTGGAAGAACTCTAGTCTCTGCTAAGGCCTACAGTCAAGATGCCAGTCAGTTTTCCTTCTTGTGTGTTTTAGCCAGTGATGTATGGGCCATAAGGGTACTATGCCCTTTCCTGAAGCCAGCCATGCTGGTAATATTTACAATTCTGAAGGAACTTGGGTAATCAATAACTTGGGTTGAAACAACTTTTTCAATTGTCTTAGTAACCATATGCAGCAGAAATACAGAGTCAGAAGAGAATGAGTTATTTTTGAGAGGAAGAATGACAGTAGAAGTCTTCTAAACTGAAGGGAATTGCCTAGTACTTAACAAAAGATTAAAATTTCTTAAAAAGTCACAACATAAAGCTCTTAGTTTGCACCTCATTAGCCAACACCCATTGGAACATTAGCATGGTGGATTCATATGTTTATTACTTTAAAAAAGTGGAGGATGCATTAACTCACTTAGACAAACTTTCCATAGCTCTGAAATCTTTTTTGGGGGGAATGAACAGCTGAAGCCTTTTTAAAGGCAGCAGTGATCACACCTGAGTTAGGCTTTGGGGTCTGCAATGAACAGTTCTAATCCCCAGGGGACTGGAGATGGGTTTAATGCAGGCAAATGACTAGGGCTGAAGCCATGGCCTAAAATTCAATGTCAAAAAATGCACTATAATGCCCTTTGGGAAAATGTCAATGCAAGTTTATTACTCCATTGATAAAATGGCGCTATGAGTCAACCAGAAGTAAAAAATCTCTGAACATATGTAGTCAGCAATATAGCCTTTGACCAACATGTAGTTAAGATGATAATAAAATCATTCTATGTCACCAAACTTATAAGTAAGGGTACAGCATCTAGCTCCAAAAGTTATAGAACAAGTCTGAAAAGCCACAAAACCAGATGCAGGATACAGCTTAAAAAACACCAGCGACTTCCAAAACCCAGACTTTTTAATAGTATAAGCGCTTTCATTTTACAAATCTTTAAAACTTCTTCAGATACATAAAATACAGCACTCCCCCATTTTAAATATTATAAGTAATATGACCTTCTAAAAATAATCATGTGATCATCCTTAAAATTATACGTACACAAAGTTAGATACATAATAATTGTATTAGTCACATTTAATATAAACCGACATCATATATTAAAAAGTGATGTTTTAACAATATATATTTGCTTCTTGAAACAGCTTAAAAAAGTCTTATTTATTTTCTTTTCACTACCTAACCAGGGATTTTAGCTTCAGAATAGGGGCAATACTAATGCCCTCATTAAGTTCCAGATACCTATATGATTCTAACCTCATCTGCCAAATTAACTCATCTTTTTCTAAGTGGATGGACAAAGGAACCCCCCCCATGGATTTTTTTCCACCTTTTCCAATACACTACATTTAAAACCATGTTCGCTGTACTGTTCAAGGTGTCTGTATAAGGCATTAGTAGTCTTTCTCATATGTGTTCATAAATTCAATTCCAAAGTTTACATTCAGTTTTACCTA
The DNA here is from genome assembly GCF_019279795.1 of Protopterus annectens. NCBI lineage: Eukaryota > Metazoa > Chordata > Ceratodontiformes > Protopteridae > Protopterus > Protopterus annectens. The sequence goes on along the minus strand of NC_056728.1, from coordinate 1,306,788,492 downwards.
TCTAGAAGACCTCACAAAATTGACAATGGGCTTCATATATCACCCCAGGAGTGTCACAATTATATTTTCCTTGCAGGAAAAAATCTTTGTTTCTCATATTAATTTTGTCTCCTTCTAATATATATTTACATATATTACACCTGCCACATTTTGACATCCTCGGATGCAAAATTATAGCTCTATGTTTCTTTTCTAACATCTTCTTTAAGTTATATCCTCTCCTGTGTATAATAGTGGGGCTATCTCTGACTATCTGCAACACACTGCTATTCTCCCTAAAGACATTCCAATTTTTATTCAAAATCCAATTGATTTTCATACTCTCTGTGTTAAAGGAAGTAATCATAGCTCCTACATACTGTATTTATTGTATTTGTCCCTTGTTAGCAATGTTATGCTACTACCTCCTTTGTTCAGTTGTAGTATGGGTTAAAATACCACATCTCCCTCTTCAAAGAAACCTCATCTATGAGTTCCTGGATCATAGCCACGGGGTAACCTCTTTTAGTGAACATTGTCATTAAAACTTTGCATTCCCTTATAAAGTCCCTATCCAGGGTATTCATTATGTGCCGACTAGTTGCCCCTTTACTACAACTTTTTTTTGTTTATAGGGGTGGGAACTAGAAAAATGTAATAAAATATTTGAGTACGTAGGTTTCTGAAATACACTGGAAACATATTTCCCCCTTATTCCATCCTTTTCTATCAGAACACCCAGGTATGCCATTCTTTCCAAATGTCAAGAGTGTGTAAAAACAGAAATTCTAACTAGCATTAATATAATCTATAAATTTTAACAATTCAGCTCCCCCCCATATCATAAAAATATCATCCAGGTACCATAGATATAGTTTGATAGACTTCCTATATGAATGACTAAAAATATGTACAAATTCCCATTGAAGCATAACAATATTTATCCTAGTTAAAATTTCACTGAAGCATAATACTTATGCTAGTACAGAATTTCTGTTTTTTACTGAATATCATATTCTGATGAAGTTCCGATAAGGGATGAAAGTGCTTACTATATATTTAATTTTTTTGCTTGTTTGTTTTGGCTTTAAATGGTTTACCAAATAAAACAGTTGCTGCTCGCGACCTTCTGCCTTGGATTTGTTTTGCCTATTGAAATGAAACATTGACAACTGGATTGGAAATCGTAAATGTACCCCCGATCTGGCCCCCATGCCCCTTATGGACAAACACTGTCAATAAGAACAGTATTATCCTAAATAACATCCTTCTTTACAAATTCTTAGCAACCTGCCAACTAACATGATCCCACCATGATACTTGGGACCCAAATGATTTGGTGTGCGCAGCTAGGCTTTTAAGGTCCCTAGTGAAAGACAGTCTAGTAACAACCTATGAGCCTAAAAAGTTTCCTTTGTATGGGATCCAAAACCATCAGGAGTTTTTCTATGCCGTAGTTGTAGCAAAATGTAATATTTTATCAGCTGGTTGGTAAACCTAAGAATTTGTCTGGGTATGTCTAAAATGGTCTTAAAGAGATGAAATTAGGCCAGTAAGCCATTCCCTCCTTTGCTTCATCATGTCTTAAGATTTACCCAAGGTTTGGGTCATCTGGGGGATGGAAGGAATCCTTATCCTTTTACTCATGAACATCTGGGATTGTTAAATCAGTAGGTAAGTCAGTGTGCTGTACCTTACATAATTGTTTACTGGCTGTCTTCAGGGATAGAGGAGGAAGTGGATAAGGGAGCACAATGACTTCTAGATGCTGTGGAGAGGAAGTGCACAAGATGTTTGGATCTTCTGCTCTGCTGTTTAACAAGTTGCAGTGCCAGGAATTCAGGTGAAGAAACATCTGCATTTTGTGTAAGGGTCCACATGGGATCTCAGGCAGATGCTGAGGGAGTCATACAAAACCATCTGCAAACCAAATACATGAACACAGAACACAAGAAGGTTAACATCACCGAGTTTGGTAACAGGGTCACCATACTCACTGATGTCAGCAGCTCAGACATTAAAGACGTGGCAGAGAGGTTAAATACATAGTCAATTAAAGCAGGCTTTCCAGTAATAACATTCGTACCAAACGGACTGACACTAGTCTCCTCCAAACCAGAAATGGTATCATATATATTAGCAAGGAAATCTTAACAGTTCTGGTTAAAAAACTGAAGAGCAGAAAGGAGATTCTATCCAGCCTAATACCGGAAGAAATGAGGCAGGAGGGATTTTTTTTGTTGAACCCTCATAAGTACCTCAACACACTTGATGGTTTAACTGTCGACAGGCAAGGTAGTAAAAATGATATTAAAAAAGATCCCTTGTATCACCTTACTAATGCATGTTGACCCTTACCTTAACCACAACCCCAACCCTAAACTTTACTCTTGAAAAACTCTGTAACAGTACACAAAACACTCAGTTACACCTTACACAGCAACATGCATACACAACACTAAATCTATCTCTCTATTTAGCCCTTCCTCTAACCATAACCCACAAACACTCACAAACTCACAATCCCATCCCCTAATGACAAAATTTTCAGTATATCTGAACCTTTAAGTATTAGCATCTAACCTTCACACTTACCTACCACAAAAGATCACCCTTATTTTGACATATACTCAATAATGATTGCAGTTGATTATAAGTGCATAAGTGCACAGGGCCAAATTTCCATACAGTTCACTCTGTCAAACAAATGACAATTTAATAAAGTGAAAATGCCCCCCATCTATATATCTATATCTCTATCTCTGTGTGTGTGTGTACCCACACACACACACACACACACACACACACACACACACACACACATCTAGCTACTAGCTAGCTATCTATGCTCTATCTGTATCAATGGCCAGTACTAATAGGGAGATTCAGTTTGCTGACCAGAGCCAAGCGCTCCAGGGGGCTCAAGGCTATCACCTACTTACACTGCTTTCCAGCCTGCTGAACTCATCTATCTAAATAAAACAATATTGTTAAGAAGAGTCTTGTTACATTCATTTCATGAGGCAAAATGAGCGTTAGACGTGCTTAACATAATAGTAAATGGCATTATAACAAGCATTTTTTATTTTTTAACTTAAAATGTATTTAAACACTTCAGTACCCATTTAAATCTTGACTCCTTAATGAAACGTTTGTGCATGAGGACCCTGTGTCAGTAATACTGTGATGTGGTTTACAATGTGGCATTACAATTCACCAATACAGACAATGACAACACAAAGGATAATGAGAATAATTACTGATGTCTGCAAGAAGGTAAAACGTGCCCATTGGAGGGGATGGAGCTTCCTGTCTGTCACATGATGCTGCTCCAATGACTGTTGGCTGGAGATGGGTGCCCCATCATGATGCATATTGCCAGTGCCAGGAAGATGTGCACATGGTTGTCCAGGCATGTGATAGAAGCCCCTCTCGGACTAACTGGGGATCATGCATGCATGGACATGTGAACATAGATGGCATTGTGATGATGCAAGTGCCGGTGTCACCACCAGGGGAGGGTTAAGCCAAACAAATGAAAAAAGTAGTTGGGATGCTGGCTAGAATACAAAACACCCTTATGGCGGTCTGGATGACACCATCCCCAAAAGCAGTATGGCATCTGATTGAGAGGAGGCTTGACTGTTGACAGGCATAGGAGTAAGAACAATATTACAAAGGAGCAGGTGTCAGATTGCTCTTTGCAGACTTGTTCTAAACTGTCAAGTTGATGCTGACTTCCCAAGTACATTTAACAAAAAGGGCTCAAAGTGGAGCTCAGTTTTGATTTGTTATAGAAAAATTGACAATCTTTTATTGTATCGTACTACATACTGATGATATATCTAAATGCAAAACCATGACAAGTACAGACTGTATGTAAGAGAAATGAAGAAACTCAACCACCAAAAGCTGAATAACAACCATCTGCATAGTGGTACTGCTAGAGTGAAGGTGTTTTGTAACAATGCGCAAGGTTGGGGTAAAGTGCAGAATTAACTGAGGGTTAGGAGTCAGCACATGAGTAAAGTTCATTTCCCTGCACCACCTTTCTTGTGTGTTCTAACATTAAAACTACCTATGCCCCTAACCCTAGTCCTACATATGATGTTACAGAACACCCTTTCTCATATAGTACCATTAAAGAAGACTGACAGACATGCACACAAAAAATGCAACCGTACCCAAGCATAACACAATTTCTGTCCCTTTTCCTAAGTTGTGCTATGAATCTTAACAGTGGACATTCAGACGTACACACCCAACCTGAATGCCAAAACATTTGGTATGACAATGTTTCACTATTTTGCTCACTCGCAAATTTCCCTTCAGAAATCAGACAGTTAATCACAATTCATCATGTTCAGAGACTGCATTTGCACTATAGAGAGGCCTACTTGAAATTCAGGTACCTAATTTGCAAAGACCAAGATATCAATTTTGATTAAACAAATCTCTTTAAAATAGCTAATCAGCACAACCTATTATAGTATTTAATAAATTAAAGTGATCTACAACTTCTGTCATACATAGATGTCTTACTGCAGATGAAACAAGTGAAGTGTCAGGAGTATTTTACTAAAAACAAAGGATTTAACTAAAATATTAACTACTCATACAATATAGTATGATACAATAAAATGATTAAGTCATACCACTACAAGAAGCTTTATGCATAATGACTTGAATTATCTGAAGTCATTTAAATAATTTAATTAACTTTTGAGCTAGTAAAAAGATATTACTGTTATAAACAGTGAATGCAGGAAGGCTATCACACAAATTTAGTGTAAATAAATATGTTTTATTAAACAATATATATATATATATATATATATATATATATATATATATATATATAATTTAAAACTGTCAGGAAATTAAATCCAAAAATGTGCATTTTATGTGGTTCGAAAAATACAAGTTTTGGGAAATGATTGAAAACAGCTCAGGGCCCAAGGACCACAATCCACCACTGATGTAATGTTTTGTTAGGTAGTAGTATATTAAAATACACCCTGGGGGTCGGCCATTTTAATGAATTGTGTATTTCTTATCCTCAGCCACCCCTACTCATTTCCATACATTCTTTATAAATCCCATATATATTGAAGAAAGACTGCAGGACAAAGAAGAGAACTCTGTGACAATCAGAAATGACTAATAAGGGATTAAGAACCTAGTAAAACAACTCCCTTCATCACTGTCTCTACCATCGTAACATATGGATAGAACTCCCTGCAAAATGCATGACATCTGGCTTCAGACTTTTTTTGCCAATCAGCAATTGGCTACTTGAATTGCCAGTAACATCCCCCAGACCTGTATCTTACAAACTGACTGTGAAAATAATGATTATAGGTTTTCAGAGACAAGGACATGAATTCATCATGACAAAAACAGCATTCAGTCAGACCTTAAATGCAAAACATGTAGACAGATTAAGCTGTGTCTACACATCTACCATGGACAGCCACAGAGAAGACACCTCAGTCAGATACTGTGTTACTGCATCGATGAGTTGTTAAAGGCAGTGCCCATATATAGCTTTAGTGAGCCTAGTGTTGTTACCCTAAAAGTACATTAAATATGTTTTAGATGTTCTGTAAATATCTTTTACATAATAACATGTTCATTTATTGACATTATAATAATAAATATATTCTGTTCATTTCATCTTTTCCTTAGACAGTCACAGTTCAGGTTTTTCATTGTCTTAGTTCTGCACATTCCTTTTAAATTTAGTTATATGCCTAATTGCTATAAGTAATTTGCATGAAGTGATATATTTGGCCTTTGTTATAAGACATTTGTCCAGTTTTTATACCCATTTTCTGCTGTTGACGGTGGCCTTTTTTTGCTTCCACTATGAGCAGACAAAAGCAAATGTACTGAGGATCGGAATCCCCAAAGTGCAGTCTCTGAAAACATCCTGCCAAAAACCAGTCTTTAAAGTATTTCTGCAGGAGGGGGTCAGCCCTTCTGCAACCCTACACCCCCAAACTTATATATACCAACTCTCACCGTTGCACCAAGTTGAAAAAGGGGAAAATTCCCCCAAAACAGGAATCACTTCTGGCCCAACTTGTCAACAGTGATTTCCTGTGGAGGGACTCCAGTCATCAGTGAGTGAAAACCTCAAGCAGTTGAAGTTCAAGTGTTCAGTCTTCATCCACCAGTAGGGTTAATGCATTTATTCCTAGGATGGGGTGTGCACATAAACAATATATTGCTGTAGTAAAACCAGTGTGGCAGGTTTTAACTCTTTCTAACTTAATGATGAATCTGACTTAAACTGAAAATTGTTGTTTACTTATTTATTAGTGCTCAGAAGGCCTAAAGAGGTAATGGCACTTTATTAGTAGATGCACTTACATTAAAACGCAGTATTTCACACACTGATTGCCATTTAAATTCTAATTGTAAGTTTTTGATCCTGTAAAGCAGTGATATTAGATTCAGTTAATGTTGTACTGGGTCTGTGTTCCTTGATCATAATCTCACAATATCGAACAAGCAACATCGAAACCCATTAAAGCAAAAGTGCAAAACATCGAAAGTGCACTTCCGCAAAAGCCAGTTTTCCAAACCGTAAAAAACAAAACAAAACTGCTGCGCCCCCCACACACCCCACTACTTAAATATACTAACTCCGAGATCGCACTACAGTGGGGAAAAAGACATATTTCCTTACCCTCACTGTAATGCGCTTCCGAGAACCAGCTTTTGCGAAAGTGTACTTTCAATGTAGTACACTTTCGCTTAAATGGGTGTGATTTTCTGATTGTCAATAAACTGAGTTTTTGACAATCAGAAGTAGACCCGTTGTACTAGATTTGTTGATTTTCACTTAATAGACCGCAGGTGTGTGTGTGTGTGTGTGTGTGTGTGTGTGTGTGTGTGTGTGTGTGTGTATATATATATCTATATATCTATATATCTATATATATATATATATATATATATATATATATATATATATATATAGATAGATATAGATATAGATAGATATATATAGATTTATGACTAAACAGAAACAGAATTACAAAAAGCATGCAGCATGCTAAAGTATCATATAAAAATTAATTCTAAGGAGTAATTATTTACTCAACGGTATCCTGTCTGGTGCTAAAAAATATTATTTTTTCTTTGCACTTAACACGACAATTTGCATCCTGTGAATGAATTTTAACATTGTTTCTGTATTTGTATACATCATTATAAACTTGGAAAGATAAAACATAACAAACTAATGAAGCTAATTGTCTTTTTCCGGTCATATTTTACAGCCATCATTAGCCCATTCAGTGCGTAGCAAATGAACATTTCTACACTATAAAAATCTACTCCTAAATTATCATCATTAATAGCTGTATTTTAGCCCTTTTAACATTTCTCTCCATAATCTCATTCAACAATACACCACAACTTGAACTTTTCGCTCCAGTAACCAACACCTTCTAGATACCACCAAAGCCAACAACTTAGCTGGGAAATCTCTCTTCTCTAACTATATTCCTAAAATATGGAATAAGCTGCCAACCCCAATAACTTCCAACAGCTCTATCTCTCAGTTTAAAAAGCTCCTCAAGTCACACCTACTGGACACCTGGCTATGCTCTTGTAACTCCCCTGGATAGGCCTTGCAGTGTTCTCAGACAATCCACTGCCCTTTATTTTATTTTAAACTAACAACAAGTAGTAACTACATCTGTGTGTTAGTTAATAAACCCCTTTATCATTTCAACTGCATTATGATGTATAAAGTACTTCTTCGATGCAATGAACTGTATGTCTCAACATTTTGTAATTATTTGCCATCAATACAGTATCTTGAATGTTTGTAAACTGCTGAGATGTCTGTAACTGGTACTCTTATGTATACTCTTATATGTTTCTAGAGCTTTTCTCCCTGGGCCTCTGCTGAAAAAAGGACCTGTTTCCATTTGGACGTTCCCAGTAAAAAATGTAAAATAAATAAAAAGATTAAATTTTCAAACTTTGTTATCAATTTTTTTTTCATAATCTAAAAAATTATGAAAACTGACTATGGTGTCATTAATGGTGAGATAGCAACTGTCTTGAATTTTTGACTTTATAGCCATTGAAGTATTCAGTACACATTAGCTTGTAAGAAGATAAAAAAAAACTCTGCTTTGGCTTATCAGGCATGGCAAACCTAATGCTTGCATAATGAAATATATATGCAAATGGTACACAACTAAGTGATAATGAATGACTTTCATTGAGAAATTAAAATCCTTTCAACTGTTAATGGCTGAAGCTATGCTAGCTCCCCTTATTCAAACCATCCTCTACTTGATTAAATACTCCCACTGGAAGTTAGCAATTAGAACAGCCCTCTTTGCAAAATCCAAACATTTCCTATTTTCTTAAATGTTGGTTTTACAATCTGGTCAACTATCTTGTTTCATTGGTGTAAAACTGTTCTAATTATTTATATAAAACCTTTCAAAGTAGATGTCAGTCCTTCTTTAAATTTAGTAGTGTCTGAAAAGTCTTCACTAAGGGTCTGATAAACTGAAAACAAATGGAATGAGAGCAACCTGCAGATATAATCTCTGTCAAAAAGACTTAAGAATAATCTACCCCCAGGGAATACAGACCCAAAATGGCAGGACCAGAGTTGTTTGTAAAAGCTAAGGATAATTTTATAAAGTTAAGACTTGGGAAACATGCTGCTAACTTCTTCTTTCAGCTTTTCCCAGTTAGGGGTCGCTACAGCGGATCATCTGTCCACTAATGATTGGCAGTGGAGTTTTACAGTGTTGAGTTGCCAGCCTGGCACCCAACCTTCCACAGAAGGCACACACTCACACCCAGGGCCAAATTAGAGTGTTCAATCCACCTACTGCATGTCTTTGGGATGTGGGAGGAAACCAGAGCACCCAGAGGAAACCCACGCGACCACAGGGAGGACATGCAGATTCCACACAGAAGGCACCCCAGCTGAGAATTGAACCGGAGAACCTCTTGCTGTGAGGTGGCAACGCTAACTGCTGCACCACCGTGGCTGCCCAGGAAACATGCTGCTAACAAGAGTTTAAATCGTTCTGAAAGGAAACAGCTTTTTGAAATGACTCTGAGATTAAGGTTAAGTGGAATTAAGTGGAAAGAAGGAATATAAAATCCATGTTACCATTTATTTTATTTTATAAGTTCATTTATCAGATTTAAGCCACAGTGGAAACAGCAAGACACATTAGTTGGAAGAAAGAGGAGGTGATTTCACTTAAGATAATGAAGAGAAACTTGCATACTTAAAAGTCACACTATTAAGCAACTGCAAACAGCACAAGTGAAAGGAAAAGTGTTAATACACCTGCATTGATTACTATGTTCAAGGTGCTAAAATTGTAAAATTGAATAATGATAAATTATACTTTGCTAGTTAATGCTTCAGCAACCTAGATAAACTCTGTAAATATATCTTGTAAATCCTAATTCCAAGTTCATGTATTTAAAGACATGAATATACTCATAATTCTATACTCATGCTCACAAAATGAAATTGAAACCAATTTAAATAAAATATTATACCTATTACAGATGGCCTGCTTTAGATCTTTCCTCTATCTGGCAGGAGCAGAACAGCTAAGACTTGTGCTGGTAAACGAGGCTGGAAGATGAAAACATACAGCCTAGCAAGAAATGTCTCCTTACTGGGATATTGTCTGCCTTATATAGGGAACAGATGGGGAGCAAAGACAACAAATCAGAACTTTGGAACACAATGACTATTTTTATTGTTCTCATGAACTGATTTATAAATGAAACATTTCACCCACAGATAAAAAAGACCATGTAAGCATTCTGTAAAACGTTGCCAAATAGTCCAGGGGACCTTCCATTTAAGTTGTTCATATGCTATAAATAAGAGAAATGTGTTGGCATACTGCCAGATAATGAATTTTATTATTCGGCTTAACTAAAGAAATCTTTTGGAAAGGACAAGTGCTTGTAATTAGCAAGCTTAGTGCCCTCGGGACGTAAAAAGAGAAGAAGATCAAAGACTTGTCCTTTTGGTGACTACACTTGCAGTTGCTGTTATCAGTAATTAATGCATTACTGCATGTTGTGTTCCATGTTTTCTACTCTGACTGTCAATCTTTCCTCAGATATGTCTACCTTTGCAAGTTTAGGTGGATATTGGTGAGAAGGGATTCTGTATTATGAAACATCATCATTAGCACAATCAGACAAAATTTCTGTATCAGAGATAACAGGTTCAAACTACAAGTACTCTAGGTAGTGACCAGGACTCTTAACTGTCCCTGTAGGTAGTGACCATTACTCTTAACTGTCCCTGATTTTGGATCAAAGTGTTGTTCTCTCCCTCTCAGTCTCTCCTAAAACTGGTGATTTTGGGAGAAAAGATCATGGACTACACTTAATAAATAATGACAATAATTCAAGTTTTAGGCTTCTTTTACTTGTGAAAGTGCATGTTAATTCACATTCACTAATTCTGTCAGCTTCTCAGGTTATAGTACTGATATATTGAAAAGTGTCCTTGATTATTTCTGGATTAATCCCTGATTCTGGAGATATAAGGTTGGGAGCTGCATTAGTGACATTATTACTGACTTAAGTACAAGCAGCTTACAGAAGGATAGTAGTCACTGTAACTTGTTTCATTTTAAAAGTGTAAGGCAGAACCTCATTGCACAACAAAATTATATATATATTACTGCCATTCCCCTACCTCTCCATCCCAGACAATACACACCATGCAGATTACTTTTTTCATCTGACCAGAGACATTTCTTGCAGGTAGGTATGTATAAAACTTCTTATTAATACTTTAAAGATGTCAGATTACACAGCTGTTTCATATCACAGCCTTAACATTATTGCACTAAACTCTGCTGCTCTTATGCTCAGACCTGACTACTTCTTGTATCTGACTGATACGCTTGATCCCTTTCTCCATGGCAGTTTAAGCCATACCACATCCATTTACAGTTTGTTTCATGGAAATGTAGCTCTTCTTGTTCAGCTCTATTAAACCAAACATTATCATCAAATCTGCTGATTCAACCCACCCTACCCATCCAGTCCGTCTTCTGTCACTAGTTCTGCTTTGATATTGTCAGCCCTTTTCTAAGTAATTCTTTCCTAGGACTTTGGGTTTGAGGAGTGCATCCCTCATCACGTCATCCAGTGGGAAAGTGACTGTATTAGCCATACAACCATCTGTGGAGATTTTCACAGTGCCCCACATCTATGTAATCCAACAAAAGCATCCCCCCCCCAGTAGGTGGTAGGGTGTCCCTATTTGAGGACTGCACTTTAGCTTTGCAAACTCCTCATCCTCATGAGTCTACTTCTACTGTTGTCCCTTTAGTTCTCTCAGCTTTTTCTCTGCTTTCCTTTATTGTTTTGTTATTACTACCTAAACTGTTTTTTAAATCATTATATTTTTGTTTTAATCGTAGTAACTAATTAGTTGCATCTTTGTAACTCTCACATACCTCCCCATACTGCAGCTTGTTTCCTAATCAACCCGTGTACCTTATTTTAATTTGTTTTATTTTAATGGTTATTAACTGGGCATACACACTGGTCCATTCACCCTTTTTTGGGCATGATTTGTCTCTAATCATGCAATAAAATAAGAGTAAACAAAGAAGTGTGATGTACAGCAGCATTACAACAAGAATAATTCTGTGTACAAACAAAGCATACATGCAAAAAGCTATATTAATTACCTCACTGCTCCTTAAGCTTCTATAACAGAATATAAATGTGTAGGTTAAGCTGATCTAAACCCATGTTCTTTAGCTAGATCCCTCCTGGCCTATACCAGGCTGGAACCTTGTCTTATGGATCCCAGTACCACAGCACCATAAAATGCACATCTTCAGCTTTTCTCACACATAACCTTGTTGACGTACTTTCAGGCCTGCTCTATATTTTCACCAAAAGCAACACCAACAGAAACATTGTAAATACAAATCAAAAACAGCTGTAAGGAGACAATATTTTAATGAGCACTTTCATTCATAAACATGCAGGCTTCAATAGATGAAATCCATTCCATGAACAAAACTGACTTGATCAAAATCTGACCTTAAACTAATAATAATGAAAAGACTGAAAAAAACTAAACCAAAAACTGAAACTTAAACTAATAATAATGAAAAGACTGAAAAAAAACTAAACTAACAACTGAAACTTAAACTAATAATAATGAAAAGACTGAAAAAAAACTAAACTAAAAACTGAAACTTTAACAATAATGAAAAGACTGAAAAAAAACTAAACTAAAAACTGAAACTTAAACTAATAATAATGAAAAGACTGAAAAAAACTAAACTAAAAACTGAAACTTAAACTAATAATAATGAAAAGACTGAAAAAAAAACTAAACTAAAAACTGAAACTTAAACTAACAATAATGAAAAGACTGAAAAAAACTAAACTAACAACTGAAACTTAAACTAATAATAATGAAAAGACTGAAAAAAAACTAAACTAACAACTGAAAGTTGATATTTTTCCAGGTATCAATGAAACTATTAACATCATTAGTATTTTAAAATTAAGACCTCTGTCTTAGTTAGCATGTTATAGAAATTATCTAGTTTTATAAAAAAAAAATATTCTGCTTTCTCTTCATTGGACATTTAACTTTTATTGTTTAGTTTTTGATCACATTATACGATTTGAATTTTATTTCAATCAGTTTTGTTTATGGCATGGATTTCATCTGATGAAGTCTGCATGTTCTTGGACAAAAGCACTCATTAAAGTCTTGTTTCCTTATGACAGTTTTTGATTTTACTGCAATATACTTTGATGACTGAAAGCTCTTCTCCCCAGTAACTGGGGTATATTTCTAGACCAAATGATTAATACTTTTTGGAAATACAGCCTGCTAAGAATAAAAGCGCTTTAACATTAGTAGGTACAAATCTTTTTTTCTCCACTAAACCTGAACCATTTCTTCTTAAATACAGGAATGTAATGACTATTTTCCTGTTATCCTTTATGAGCTGGATCATGACTGCCATTAGTTGATTTCAGCACATTCCCCTCTGGTCACACCACAGTAGTTTGTAGTCCATGGAGACTAAACCCAATGGTTCAACTCCAGGTCTCTTCGGGACCCTCATCTGTTCCCAAAACTATGAGAATGCCATAACAACCAAGCAGTCTTGAGATCTGAAGAATAGAAACCAATGGCTGATACCCATCACTAGAGCAACAGGTCACCTCCCCCATAGCACACCATTTGAGCAACTGGTAAGCCAGTTTTGTTTTTGTATTGTTTTATTATATTCTTTAGCCTTATCCAGTGTATCCCATGAATGATCCAGAAGGCCATCTTCCTGCTTACTTTAAATTCCACTAAAACGTCCTCCCTTACTACATCTATCATTTTACCTAATCTGAGTGAATGGATGGAAAACCTTTTGGGGTAAATTCCTACATGCCTCAAAGCCCTTTAGAGCAAAATGCCAAAGGTTTTCATATACAAAATGGCCCCTTTGGGGGTCACTAATACTTACTCAGCAAGCACTATCTCAGATGATACACTGTTAATATCACCAGCCAGTGAATCCAACAAAGCAAAAGGTATTATACCCTTTTCCAAAACTACGAATGTCCCAAGTGAACTGACAGATCTTTGATGTTTCCAAACAAAGGCCATTAACTCTGACAAAATTATGACATCTAAAGTAGTTAAAAAAATGGATCCTGGAATCGATTCTGTCAAATGGTACAGAAACAGAAATACATAAAATAAAAAAAATTAATAGAATCACCACTGCTACATGAAAAACTTAAAAACTTTAATATAAGAACAGAGTAAGCACTTTCGTGGCCTAGCAGCTGCTTCTTCAGACTCACTGTTCTTATATTAAAATTTTAAAGTTTTTCCTTTAGCAGTGGTGATTCTGTTTGTTTTTTTTTTATTTTATGAAATTATGACCTCTCTCCAGGAAAGTGTCCATATCACCCACTGTTGTAGCCTCCCCCCAGCATTTTGCTTATTCTCGATGTGCCATAATATGAGAAAATGTGGAATCGCCCCATGAAGGAATAAGCCTCTTAACTATGGCTGACAGCATAAAAAAACATTCAGAAGCAATGACAGTGGACCCTTGCTCATAAACCTTCTCTGATGTCCAGACTTCACTCACATCATAGTCCAAACCTTGGTCATCCTACATACCGCCGAATGTTTGGTGTAATCCACCAAGCATTAGACCTAAAAAATGAAGTGAATGGCCAGTAAACGGGTTACGATCAGCCTTACCATGTCCCCTGTGTGCTGTCTATACACCAGATAGCTTCAGAATAAACCTAATGAGTGGTACTTGTATTGCTTGGTCAGTGACACTGCAAAACTTTTAAACTGCATACAAATCCTGCTGTACAGCCCAGGACTCCCTTATTAATACATCTACTTAATGGTAGAATGATAGTCTTTCACAACTCAGCCTCTGGAGACAGCACTTTATAATGAGACAATCATTATGAATGCAATTATCTTTGCCAGGAACATATCAAGATTTATATATTCAGCTATAAACTCAGCAACAACAGCTGTCTTAGTAATGAATAAGGAACAACTGAGATACTATTTTGGTGAGAACAGAGCCTACTGCCTGGTTTTCAGTAAAATATTATCTTACCGCTCTTCATTTCAAATCCCCAAACTATTGGGGTGACCCAGATGGGCATAGACTGTAATAGAGTAATACTTTTCAATAATCCTATTTGTTTTAGACAACAAAGCACTTATCCATAGTACTACCCCACTCATATTTCCACTGCATCTGTGCACAGTTTGAAATCATTCGTTGACATCCAATCATCCTTTCAAAATGACACACCATTAAACTCTTTCAAAAACTCTTTCCACATTGATAAGTCCTTCTTGGCCCACTTGGATATCCTTATCCTTTGGTGATTCTGGCACTTCCTTTCAACAGTGTATCCAGGGATCTCATAGAAGTTCTTCCTAAAACTACTGTCCTGCACAAAGAATTCAACAACTCTGTGAGAAACTTGATACCAGTTAATGCTGGCTTTGCCCTTCTTAAGAATATCACTGAACTTGTCATGAAGGTCTCCAAGTTCTTTTCTCTTGGAGCCTAAATGAAACGTTTAAAATGTCCACCCTTCAGGCCTAGAAAAGCAAGTCTCTTATCCAGTTCTTATGGCTTGTCTTCTACCACAGGGATGCATAGCTCCTCACACAACCTTTTTAAGGCCATCACACCTTACTCCACCTACTGCCTACCTTTACCTATGATTAAGAATTGTATTTATTTATTTTTAATTTACTTTCATTTCTTAACTGTGCTAGAACACTAATGTCAATGGACCACTTCCAGGCTCACCCCAGGAGAATGAAGTAGAAAGAAGATTGCAAGACTGACATTTTCAAATGGAGGCCTGTATGGTGATGTAAGCAAGCTAATGTTATCACCACTACAACTAAATATAAACTGTAACAAAAATAACTATTAACTGAAAACAGCTGCCAATGTTAAAGTTGTAGGACAAGTAACATAATGGGTTAAAAATGTAGGATACACAATATATTCAATATATAACATTATATACAATTCGGTGTAAATGGAAAAGGGTAGGTAGGTAGGAGGGAAGAAAGTGATAAGGTAGAGTGAAATGAAGGTGAAGGTAGAAGAGAGATGAAGAAGGAAGGGATAATATGGACATGTCACAGGTAGACTAGCAGAGTATAGTATCCAAGGTGTTGTAGTTTAACTTGTTTTTCAGTACAGATGAATACAATTAATACATTATTTCATACTATCTGATGTTTGTACCGCCTTTATACAGGTGCCTGTGATGTCTGCCCCTTTTGCCCTACCATCCTTATGGCTATGGATTTATGCGATTTATTATATATCACTTACGAGAGACTTACAATTCAGATGAGTATTATAAGTTGGCTGTGGTAGGGTTGATGATTATATCTTTAGGAGGACAGATTCCCATATGCAGTAAACTAGTACTGAGAAATTGTGGACAGTACCATGATGTTTGTTCCTAGGGATGAGTTATCTAGGTAGTGCACAATACTTTTCCTTATGTCCGTTGTCTGCTGCAACTACTGTAATAACATACTAAACTTCTGAAAAATGGTGCAAGCTACCACACAGATCACTGGAATGGTCTTGCTGGGATAGCATTTTCCATACAACTGCCTTACCAGCATGTGAAAGTCCTCCTGGCAAACAGGATGTAATCTAATTACTGATTCAGTGTGCATCTTCATAATCCATAGATCCAGCATTGATCATATTGTGCTAATGGCGTCATCCAGTGATGCACACAGCACTTTCACTGTCTACCACTTCAGTTATTATCTTTTGAGAGTAATAAATTGTGTATTAACTAAAATTCTTGTGGGAATTTTTTAGGTACTAAATGCAAGGGAGGAGATCTTGAAATGCTGAAAATCCTCATCTTGACCATTTAACCTACATAACTGCATTTCCTTATCCAGTAATTTCCAATGTCATGTATGTTCGTCACTCATTCTAGGTTTTTATGCACTATGCCCTATACTTCTGGATTGATAAAAAATTCCTAAAACCCTGTGCCAAGAATCATACAGCCTCAAAGTCTGGGTAATCATCCAACAGGTGGGACCAGACTTGCCATTTAATGGAGTCTGCACTGGGGATTTATACCCTCTCTCCTCCACAAAACCAAACATGACTCCCTGTCTCTCCAGGAAGAAACCATGCCCCTGTCTCTGAAGTCCCTTGTTTAGCCTCAACACTCCTTGTCCCTCAACATAGACCCTAAGACTTTGTTAATTCACTCCTTTTTTCTTGAAGCACTTGAAAGCTGGGTGTAGTCCACCACAGGATAATCAAGCATGTCCCGACTTCCAAGCCCTTTAATTACATTTGCTGTAATAAAAACTCAGCAGAGCTTGTCTATTGCTTTAGATTTCTCCCCTGATATGGAAGGTTAGGCATTGCACACACTCACACTTAGCCAAAGGTCTGTAGCCATAAGCATCCTAGGCCTCCTTTTACACTGCAATCAAGCTTGCCCACCCTAACGTAGTGTTAGATAATAAGACATCAGAAAAGCGTGATCTGGCTTCTTCTCCAAAATAATGGCCACAAAACAAACAAAACCGAGATCTAGTTGTCTCACATCCATCTCTAACCCAATCAGGGACAAATTTAGAAATACATTCAGGGCCACTTATAAATATTAGAACTACTAATGCAACACATAAACAGAATAAATGGGTGTGCACTAATATGCATTTTCTGAGGTAAAGTAAGTCTATAACTCTAATTACTGTCATTATTTATTAATTGTAATTCATCACCTTTTCTCCAAAAGCCATCTGTTTTAGGAGGGATTCGAATGAGGCATAGTTAAAATTTGAGTCAAAATCAGGGACTCTCCAGAAAATCAAACCAAATAACAATCAGTAACTCAAGTAAATCCAATGAACTCCACCTAAAGACAGCCAGAATAATAAAAAGTCACTGGAACCATAAAACTGCTCTTCACAATACATGTTTATTAACATACAAAATGAGTAAAAGCAAGTTCAAAAACGTTTGCCTAGTCAGGCTTCATCAGGCAAAATGAGTGAACAAACTCACAAACTAGCATATATATAATTTTCACAGACACATGATCAGTTTACTTAATTACACTTGTTTCTGAAATTCTGTAAGCATGGGTTTTAAAGAAACGTTCCCATTTAAACCTGGTGCTATATGTGCCCCTAGGGGAAGAATCCAATAAAACTCTTCCATTTCTGTATGCTGTTTAATATTACCACTACATACTGTATCAGTTAAAACCTTTAAAATAGAAAACTTAAAAAATTATTAGAACCTTTTTCTTTTTTATATTTACATAAAGCATTTGTCAGCACCTCTCTTTTAATTTCTGACAAATAAGTTCCAATATGTTCTTTAAATTTCTGATTGGTCTTCCCCACATAGTATGCATGAGAAGAATTGCACTTTGCTAAGTACACACAATTTTTTGTTTCACAATCACCATATGCATTAAACTAATGCATTCTACCAGTTATGGGATGAGTAAATGTATCATCTTCACTGATAAACTTACAGTAAATACACCTACCACATTTAAATGTACCTTTCTTATTTGTTTTATAATAACCATTTACTTGTGTTTGCTCTTTATTACATAACATTTTGACATTCTGCATCCAAAACTGGGCCCATCTGTATTGTTTATATTCAGTTCTGGTACATCTTGTAAAATGTGTCAATATTTACTAATGTTCTTAACTTTTATGGTATTGTTATTGTAAGTCAGCATGCATCTGATTTTATTTTGTGCATGCTTAGTATTACATCCCTTTTCTCGTTCAGCTGAAAAGTAAGTTTAGCTATTGTTTTCCTTTGTTCCTTAACTTCATCACAGAGCTTATTCACTTTTATCATATCCTCTCTCAATGAAATCGGAAATCAAATTATCCAACTGTAAATTCATATTTTCATCCACGGTATTAAGCTTACCTACTCTAAGGACCTGATTCTTCACTATGTTGTCAAACATATATTGTGGGTGCGCACTATTTCTGTGCAAATATGCATTCCTTTTAGCAGGTTTCTTATATAATTTACTGCCAAGTGTTCCATCACAGTTCTTAAAAATTGTAATATCTAGGAAATCGGTACTCATTGTAAACACTGTGTTCTTAAAACTTAAACTTAAAAACGTACTTGTTTCTGATAAGTAGTTATAAAACTCATGAAAACTTTCTGTATCTCCTTTCCAAATGAAAAATAAAATCATCTACAAAACATTGGTAAAAAACATTTTTTAAGAAACAATTATCTGTAGAAAGCACAAATTCACGATCCCAAACATGCATCACAATATTTCATTGAGAGAGGATATTATAAAATCAGATATATGCTGACTTATAATTACAATACCATAACAATGGCCTTCTGGCCATGCCTGTTAACTTCTGAACATTAAAAGAGCTGTATCTATATTTGTATCTATATATCTACATCTACATCTACATCTAAATCTATATCTATCTTTAATATATATATATATATATATATATATATATATATATATATATATTTTACATTTGATAACCATTAAAGTTCGACTGGACACAAGTCCCTTTTCAGTGGAGGCCCGGGGAGAAAGGCTAAACAGAACAAAATCTATATAGAACACAAATAAATCAACAGTAGTGCAATATGAGTAAGGTACATATAGAATGTTTACAGATAGACCAAATATTAGAGAACATGGCATATGCAAATGCAGATAAATCAACAGAATACATATAGTTAAAAAACTATTCTGAAACATCATGTGTCAAATAATCAAGAGAAGACTTTTTATAATACATGTTCATTCAGACAAGGGATAATAGAGTACTGAGGGTGAAAACTAGCCAGGACTGGTACAGGAACAGAGCCAAGTATTAGCTAGGGAATTTTTAGAGATTTTTGAAAATGTACTAAGGAAGAATTGGATGATAAAAAGGTGAGTAGTGTATTCCATACTTTAGGTATGAAGTTAGAGAAGAGGGATGTCCCAGCTATATTACTGGCTTTTGTTACGTCCAGAAGGAATTTATTACTGGAGTAAGGCTATAGTAGATTTTGAAGTGCAGGGTTTTTTTTTCGGCTGGTTCAGAATTTTATCACCTAAAGTAAGTTGGTTGTAGAGTAAAAGCTGAGGAAGTTCCAACCAGTTGAGTTGCTTTAGGGCTGTACAGTGGTGTGACCTATAAGGAGAGTCAGAGGCAAACCTGGCTATTTTGTTGTAGCAGGAGTCGAGTTTAGCTAAATCAGTCTTTCTAAGGTTAGTAAGAATTGGGGAAGCATAGAGAAGTGTTGAGATGAGATGAGTGTATGCAATGGTGGACAGTGTATTTTGTTAAGAAACTGCTTATTTCTGTATAGAACAACCGTTTTTTGTGCACTTTCTTTATGGTTTGGGAGATGTGAATATCAGATATCATATTATTGTCAATCTCTACTCCTAGAAGTTTGGTGTGAGTTACAGGAGAGGTAATGGCTTTATCCCTGGACATAATGTTAAATGGGGGACCAGGTGCAGTGGATCTTGTAGTCTGGAATTGCAAAAGTTTAGTTTTATTAGGATTCAGAATTAGGTGGAAATTGGTGAGCCATGTCTCGACAGAAAGAAAGGAATCTTGTGTTAGTGAGTGGAGTTCTTGTAAGGAAGAAGCAGCACATATTAGTGTAGAATCATCTATGTATTGGATGACAGAAGCATGTAAAGTAGAAGTGTTAGAGGTTGTTAGTATAGAGAGAGAACAGTAGGGGTCCTAGGATGGAACCTTGGGGAATGCCTAGAGTAACTGGAAGAAGAGTGGAGAGATCCTGCTACCAATGAACTGCCTGCTGATGTCCTGATAAATAACTTTGGAACCAGGTTCTAGAGGATTGACTGACACCTAGATTAGGAAGAACATTGATAAGTTTACTATGTGTGACCATATCAAAGGCCTTGGAAAGGTCGAGAAAGATAGTAGATACAAACTTCCCATTGTCTCTGTGGTAGTTTACTGTATTGGTGAAAGACGTTAGAGCAGTGGTAGTGCTATGAAATGGGTGAAAGCCATGTTGAGTGTTTGACAAATGTTTATGAGTATGTAAGTAGTAAATAATTTGTGTACATATACATATCTCTAGGATTTTGCATAGACAGGATAGTATAGCAATTGGGATGTAGTTAGTCAGTTCTGTAGAATTACCCCCTTTGTGTAGTGAAATAATGTAGGAAATTTTCCAAATTTCAGGGACTAGATTTTCAGGCATAGATCTGTTAATAAGAATGGCTACTGGGTAGATGATCGCATCGGCAGCGATTTGCAGAAAATCGGCTGGTGGTTTGTCTGCTGCCAGTGTTGTGGGCTTTAGCTTTTTAAGCCATTTTCTTGTCATATCTATAGAGACAGGTTGAAAGATGAATGTGTTATTGTTATTGCATGACTTGGAAGACTTTGTGGAAGGGGGAGGTTTTGGTGGTTAGATAGAGCTAGAATGGTCTCTGTGAAGTATTTATTGAATTGAGTAGCTATATTATCTGAGGTGTTTGAAGATGTTGGGCCCAGAATTTTTGTGACTTGTTTTGATGCTTAATTTGTATGTTGGGATAGTAATTAATTTTGACAAGTTTAACTAGTTTCTTTGCTTTATTTCTGAGTTCTAGGTATGCTTCCTTTGAGGCTAGGCTCCTAATTTTGTGCCACTGGTCCCAGGCTTTGTTTCTAGCTTTAAACAGTGATCTGGTTTCTTAGCCAATCAGCAAAATTAGATTTGATTCTGATAGTTCTGGGAGGGGCATCTAGGTTTAAGATATCAAGAAAGGTGGAGTTAAGTATTTAACAGCTTCCTCAAGGTGAAGTAACTTGAGTAAAGCCCAATTACAACTTTTAGGGGCAGATACGAAATGATGGCATTAAAGTGCCGTTTATTTCTTATCAGTTGGTAGATTGTACTTTTGGTATGCTAGATATGCTGCCTTAGTAGAAAGGTTGTTAGATGGTCACTCAGGTCATCAGGGATGCAGCCAGAAAGAAAGCAGTGGGCTAGTCTATTTATTAATATCCAGTCAAGGATTGATTGCCTCTTGGATGCTTTGTCAATGCTTGTAGGAGTTTCAATGATTTTGTGTAAATCCATGGAGGTTTATATAATTAGTGGGATTATGAGAGTTGCAGGTAAGCCAATCAATGTTAAAAATCACCCACGATGATAGTTTCCTGTTGGAGTGCATTGAAGGACCAATGCAGTAAGTTCTCAAGAGTGGATATATTGTTTCGGGTGGGATGTAGCATCCAATTATGCTTATCAGCTTTTTGGAGTTAATTTTTAATTTGGTAAAAATTACTTCAGCATTGTCAAAGTTGGGGATAGTTAGTTCCAATATCTCAACTTTAAGGTGACTTTTAACTAAAATTAATATGCCGCCTCCCCTTTTGTCTATTCTGTCCTGTTGTAGGATATTATATGCTGGAGCAAAGATTTCATTATTAATATTGTATGGTTTTAGCCATGTTTCAGTTAGTAGCACAATATCTGGTGAGAATAGTGAAAGACTGGCATGCAGGTCATGAATTTTGTTAGTAATGCTTCTAATATTTATATTTAGTAACAGTAGATCAGCCACTTTCCTAGGGAGATGAAGTATGCAGTGGGACTGGTTGGTAAATTTGGAGGGTAGGTAATTTACAGTGGTTGTTGGTCTGGTATTAGGATGTATGTTTCCACTGAGAGATAGTTTTGATACTATGAAGGTAATAGTTTTTATGATTTTTGCCATGTACCTATCATACTTTTGGGAAATTTGGGGGGAGTGATGGTGGGGTAATGCTATGAAGGGAGCATATTGAGTAGATGAGGAGTTAAAGATAGATGAGGAGATTAAGGAATTGTTAGATTTAATATTTTGAGGATATATTTATGAAGAAATTAAAAAAAAAAAAAAATATATATATATATATATAATATATGTATTTAATGTTTTGAAGATATATTTATGAAGAAATTAAAACACACACACACACACACACACACACACACATATATATATATATATATATATATATATAGATCTAGGACTTTTGCACAAAAGAGCAAAAGCCTGAATCCATTATCACTGAACACACTTCAATGAAAACGCTTTTCACTGAAAAGCGCTCCCGTTAAAGTGCATTAAAAAATGTACGTTTATGCAGGGGGGCAAGCACCCCTGCACCCCCCATGTGGGGGGCTGTGTCCTCCTCTCCCCCCGATTTAAATATTCTCAATCTGAGATTGCACTACAGTGGTAAAAAGGGAATTCTCCCTTACCCGCACCGTAATACGATCTCCGAAACAGGCATACTTACGCAAAAGTGCTTTTTCAGTGAAAAGCACTTTCGCGTAAATATGCCCCACCGATAATCATTCGATGGAAAGTGCATTCGGGGATCTGTACTGATCCCATATATATATATATATATATATATATATATATATATATATATAAATATGTATGTGTGTATGTTTTAATTTCTTCAAATGCTTAGATATGTAGGTTTCATAGGTTCATAGGTTTATACTAGGCTATCTGCCCTGGGGCATTTACAAGCCTAGCCAGAGTGTGTTTGGCTTTCGCCACCCTTTTAGATCGGTTTACTGTGCCTCTGTAGAGTAGGTCACAGAAGATAGCCCTTTTAAGGTTAGTTTACTGTACCCCTGTCTAGCAGGGACAAAGAAGAGATCCCAGGGGTGAACTTATGATCTCCCATCCACTCGTCAAGATATCTCTTGAAGAGGGTCAGTGAGGGGCTATGCCTAACATGGACTGGGATTCTGTTCCAGAGTGAGGGCAGCCTCTGGGATATGAATCTGTCCCTCTAGCATATCCTATTTATTTCTGTGCTGAGGTTTAAGTTCCTGGAGCATGTAGCTCTAAGGGATTTGGATTTCCTGAGGTGGAGCATGTCCATTAATTCTGGGTTTGACATGGCTTTATACGTCAGGCATAGATCACCTCTGAGTAGGCGGTAAGCAACTGAGTAGAGCTATAGTTTCTTTAGCCAAACTGCATAGGGCATCTGTTTGAGTCCCTTATTCCTCTTGGTGAGGTACTTTTGGGGCCTTTTCAGTTGCTGCAGGTAAATGGGGCATTGTATTCAATTATGGGCCTGATGAGTGATGATTAGAGGGGTACAGTGACCTCTCTTGTTCTAGATGTGAACCCTTTCATGATAAGGTGGGCTATATAGAAGGTCTTTCTAACCACTCTGGCAACGTGATTGTCAAAAGAGAGGTTTCTGTCTACTTGGGTCCCCAAATCCCTAATTACTTCTTCCGTACTTAATGGATTACCACCTATGTGGTAATTTGTGGGCACTTTGTTTTTCCCAAAGAGGATGACTATGCACTTTTAGGCATTTAGCTTAAGGCCATGGCTCTGGCACCAGTTATCCGTCTCTGTGAGACCCTTTTGGAGGATGCTTGTGTCAGCCGGAGAGTCGATTATGGCGACCAGCTTGCAGTCATCTGCGAACTTGGTCAGCCATAGTCCTCCCATATTAGCCTGTACCTCAGAGAAGTATATACCGAACAAGAGAGGTCCCAGGACTGAGCCTTGTGGGACGCCACTTATAACTGGCTTGGAGTCTGACATGGCACCTGCAATACTGACCATGTGGGTTCTGTCCCTGAGCCATTGCAACCCATCTTATGACATAGCGGTTGATATTTAAGCTGGTGAGCTTATTTATGATGCCAGAGTGGGGTACTGTGTCAAAGGCTTTTGCGAGGTCCAGGTAGGCCGTGTGGACTACCTTCCCTTCATCTATGGCCTTGGTAACTGTTTCAAAGAAGTCGACCAGGTTCAATAGGTAAGATCTGCCCTTAACAATGCTGAATTGGGTGGGATCCAGTGTCTTGAGGTTACCAATGTCCTTGTTTATGAGTTCCATGATGATACACTCCATAGCTTTGCAGACCAGACTAGCCAGGCTTATAAGGCAATAGATTCCTGGGTCTGTTGTGGCACCACGTTTGTGGAGCAGGACCACTGTTGCTGTACGCCATTCCTTGGGTACATATCCTGTAGCAAATTTTTGCATAACTTGATAGGAATGGACATAATTTCTAAGTCTGAGCATAATTAAGAGCATGGTACATCAATCATCATCATCATGGGACATCATTTCCTGTTCTGTGGTTGGTACTGTTCTTTGTAGGGGTATGACTACACGGATTTCTTTTGATGTTTATTTGCTCTACTAGTTCCTGGTTTGATTTGCCCGTTGTCTGCAGTTTTAACACTTTGATTGGTTCTAACAGACAGGCTTGGTGACATATGATGGCTTTATTCTCTTTGGAACTGGTATAAAAGCTGCACATTTTTTAACAATTATTATCTGAGGAAGTTATCACCTGAAAACAAAAGCACTTATGTTTTAATGTTTTAAGGTTTTAATTATTAATGTATTTAATAAAATCTTGTGGAACCCTGCTTGGAAGAGTCTTCATATTAGGTCAAATTTTGTGCTGTGTGAGTTTGGCTTTTAAATTTGGTTCATGATATAGGATGAAGCTGAAGAGAATATGGCACAGGAAGATGTTCCGGAACTTTCTGCAGAATGCCTCTCAGGAAACGGAGAACAAAGAACATGCCCCTAGTTTAGAAGAAAATGATCTAAGGGAAAAGTGGCTTGATTTAATTGAGAGAGAAATGGATAAACATATTAATACCAATTAAAGAAATAAACTACAAAAAGGCAATAAGACCCAGAATGTTGGAAGCTTGATAAAACAAATAAACACACTAATCAAGACTATTCCTAGAAATTCATGTGATACAACAGTTGTAAATAAGATATATATTATATTACTGTGCAGCTAAATTAATAACAGATAAAGTCTTACAAAAAAAAAACTGGGCAATAAGGCAATAAGGAGAAAGAAAGGAGAGAAATCAAATGCCATCATGGAAGTTCTGAATATAGAATACTATAAG
Source organism: Protopterus annectens (assembly GCF_019279795.1). Lineage (NCBI taxonomy): Eukaryota > Metazoa > Chordata > Ceratodontiformes > Protopteridae > Protopterus > Protopterus annectens. The sequence continues at coordinate 1,306,762,974 of NC_056728.1, read as the reverse complement.
GCAATGAAGACAAGAAGTGTTACTGATGAGGGAACAAATCAGCAAAAATACTCATAAAGATAAATCTGATAAAAGCAACACGCAGTATCAGAACAGACCAAGATCTATCATACTCTACTGCAAATGATACTCTAAAGATATCAGCCCAGGCAGAAAACCTTAGAAGATACGCAGATAAATATGTAGGAAAACTACAAAATAAGCAATGTATTGATGACCCAAAAATGTTCTTTAGAGAACTGGGAAACAAGGCAAAAGGAAGAGAAATGCCACCAAAAAAAAAAGAAAAACAGAATAAACAGATACATTTTGGAGAAATAACTATGAAGATCCTGTGGGACATAAAAAAGATGTTGAATGGGAAGAAAATGTAAAAGAAAGAATAAGAAGTTCACATGTACAGGATATGAAATGGGATGAAGTAACGGCCAGAGAAATTCAAACAAATTAAGAAAAGCTCCAAAGTGGGAAACCCCAGGCCCAGATGCAGTACCTAACTTTTGGCTAAAAGCATTAACATCTTTACATGAAGATTTAGCCAAGATTAAGAACTATTTATATGCACACCCCAAACAGATGCCAGCTTGATTAATAACAGGAAAAACAATACAACTCATTAAGAATGAACCTGTGAGATAGACCAATAATTTAACTTCTGACAATGTATAATCTATACAGTGGAATTGATGCTGACAGAGTTTATAGTTATTTAGAAGAAAATTTGAGTTATGGCAATAGAACAAAAGGGTAACAACAGAAAGTCATATGAAACAAAGGATCATTTGTTAAATAATGTCATAATGGAGAATTGTAAAAAGAGAAAGAAGTTAAGTATGGATAGATTACAAAAAGCATTTGACAGTAAACCACATTCATGGGTAAAGGACTGCTTACAAATGTATAACATACACACTACATTAATCAATTACATTACAGTGCCCATGAAACAGTGGCAAACCACGTTGCAGCTAAGCCATAATAAAGGACAAATTATTATCCCAGGGATAAAAATTCAAAGTGGGATATTCCAGGGTGACTTTGTCACCGCTGCTCTTTTGACTTGCCCTTAACCGATTAAGCTGTCTACTTAACAGATTAGGTCATGGCTACAATTTGGCTCCCACAAAGCAACAAAGTGTAAAGACTTTTCATCTTCTTTTGGTGGATGATTTAAAGTTGTATAGCTCATCATATGAGGAACTGAAAACGAAACTGCAAATGGTAAAAACTTTTTTAAATGATATAAGAACGTCATTTGGCCTTGATAAATGTGCAAAATCAACCTTTAAAGCAGGAAAGCTTCAGCACCAAGAAAATATCAGTTTGGGACAGGAATGTGACATAAAGGAACTTGAGCAAGATGGAGTGCATAAATATTTGGAAATCGATGAAGGATCAACAATAAAGCATGAACAGATGCAAATAAAAGTAAGGAATATTTTAGAAGGCTAAGATTAATATTGAAAACAGCCCTCTTCCTTTTCTAACTTACAGTTTTGGGGTGAGCGACTGGTCCCAAAAGCTATTGGATCATTTGGACAGGCCCAAAAGGTATTGGATCAGTTGGAGAGGAAAACAGGAAAAATCATTCATGCTTATCAAAGATTATAGTTGCAAGTACAGAAAACTCCTGGAACAACCTCATGTCAATCAGGATCTAATGCAGGAATGGTTAAGTAGACAGGAGTTTAAACCAAAAGACGAAAGGTTAATATTGGCATCCCAGGATAGTAGATTATGTACATGTCGGTTTACAAAGTCCATTGAACATGTTGGAGAAAGGGACAAATACAGGTTTTGCAAAAGAGAATTGGAAGCAGTCACACATCTTGTTGCTTGATGTGATACACTAATGGCATAAGTCCTGTATACTGAAAGGTGTAATAATGTGGGAAGACTCTTGCATTGGGAATTGTGCAAACAATATAATAATGAAGTCGCTAAGAAGCATTGAAATGTGGGCCACAAAGCATTATAGAAATTGCTTAAGTTTAAATCACATGGGATCACCCATTACCAAAAATTTAAAGAGTAGATGCAAGTAAACCCGATATACTAGTCCATGAAAAGAAGATAAAGGTAACATTAATCAGTGAAATTTCTACACCCAGTGATTACATTGTTTTATGTACAGAGCAACATAAAGTCATAAAATACCAGAATTTACAGGCAGAAATGAGAGCAATGTGGAAGAAACATACCCAGACAGTTCCAATAGTAGTAGAAGCGATGGGTCATATAAAAAAGAATTTACAGTCATATTTAGATATGTTATGGATACATGTAACTCCATATGAATTCCAGAAGTAGTCAAGTCTGGGCACATTGCGGGTGCTGTAAAGAGCACTTTTGGCTACATTCAAGATTGAAAAATGCTAATTTCATGAAATTTAATCATACTTTGAGTTAGGAATGTGGTTCATTCCCATTCTGGTATTAGAAAGTCTAAAGACTTATGGACGAACGTTATGGAAAATGGCATCAGTCGATTTTTGGTTGAATCAGTGAACCAAATTTTCACCGCACTCACAAACACTCACTCTGAGAAGTGTTGCAGATTAGTTGGTTAATTCCAAAGTCAGTGGAACACTGTTAAAGAACCATATGACTCCCATAATTCATGAATTGAACACATGATGAACCCAAGTTCCAGATCACATGCTAAACTTTACAAATATTTTGTGGTTTATCAGTATAAAATCTTTGCCAGTAAAATGCTAAGAGAGAAGCTCTGTACATTACAGATGTCACCTAATAGTGTTTTCTATTACAGTTTAGCTACTTAACCATTTTATAACTGGATATGTGGTGTGATCCTTGTAAATACTTCCCAGCCAAGAACTGGCCAGCAAGTGATAGGACAAAAATATAAAGGCTATATATATATATATATATATATATATATATATATATATATATATATATACATATACTGGCAGATCACTGGAAGGTGACATAAAGCCAGTATATCCAGGAAAAAAACAAAAACAAAACCAGAGAATATGAAAATCCTCAAAAGAAGGAATTGGAAATCAGGAACATACCCTGGAGTTGTATGAAACTAACAGTAGTCAGTAGCCATTTCACTGTACCTTAAATAATGAGCACTTAAAATGCATTCAAGAACTGGGAGTGACCCTGGGAAACAAGTATTAAATATGAATTTAGAGACGGATACAATGAGCACTGAATATAAATTCAGAAGATGGAGAGTAGTGACCATGGACAGCAAACACTGAAGAATGGATTTGGGAGATGGGAAAGGCTGACTTTGCACAGTGACTAATCAGTATGAATCTAGAAGTTGGAGGATGACTCTAGATGGATGGGGATATTTCTCCAAAAATGCATGTTATGAATTAACATAACGAAGTCTAGGGTGTTCCTGTGCAAAGTTGCTTCAGAAAGTGATTTCACACTGTTTTATTTTCCTTTTTCACATGTCCTGCTTGTGATCACAGTCTAGGATGGCAATTTTCAAAAAATAGGGCATGTATTAAAGAGGAGAGGTCCCAAAATGATATTTTACAAATCTGACATAACATGCTAAATAATAATATAATTATGAAGACCACTATTTGTCTATTTAAGTGCAAAGTCAGAAATTTGACAATTCTGGCATTCCAAGCATCCTCTGATCCAGCCATTGTGTGTCTGCTGCACATTTGTAAAAAAATAGCATCAGAAATACCTAAGTCAGAGACCTAAACTTCATCTGTCACATAAATAAGACATGTTGGAGGGACAAGTATATGTCTCAGAGACTGACCCTCCTCTGGAACATGCTTCCCATCCGTGTGAAGCAGAATTCATCCCTGAACTTATTCAAGCCCAACTTGAATCAGTGGATTGGAATCATAAGTTTACCCCTGATCTTCTACTATGCCCCAATTTAAATGAGGAAGCTTGTAAATGCTGGACCACTCATACCCAAGCTATACCCCATAAAAATAAATGTTATCAAAACCTGTTAAATACACTTGGAAAACATGGTTAGGCATAAAAATGCCATTTAGTGTAACTAGCCTAGTAATCTTCTATGAAGTTATGAACGAATTTATAGTTTGTGATAAAAACTTTCAGAATACTCATCTCAGGAGTGTTCCATCTTGAAATCTAATCTTACCTCTCAAATGTCCAGATTTTCACAGAATATGCAGATTTTGCTGTCATATTTTGGTCTGTTGCTCACAGAATTTGTGTTTTTCTGGGAAATCATTGAGGATTGATGTCATTCAATAATGACAGACATTTGATTTTTAAACATCTTTTCCTTCAGAAAATTCATGCTAACACAAAATGTGCTATTCTAGCAACTTTCTAATTTTATAAGAGCAATATTTAACATCTGAACCTAATATGGACCCATGTCCTCCCATTATTTTAAGCTTTGTCTTTGCATTTTGGCCGACAGTTTTTTTCTTTCAGCCCATTTCCTAAAGTTTACTTATACGTATTGTAAGGACACTGTTAACTACTTGGATACTACCATATTTAAGACTGCTAGTGTTTTTGTTTCTAATGTGTATTGAAAACTGACCTTTTCCAATTCATATTTGCACTTTAGTAGTTTCCATCCCTTTATATACAAAACTAATTTAGTTAAAGGACAATCTATTAGGACAGCAAGGATGACCTCACTCAAGGAATTATTTGAAACTGAAATTAATAAATTAATATAGTAACTGAGATATTGGTGGAGACGGGTTATCCAAGGGGAACTACTTACTGAAACAGGAGATTCAGTTAGGAACAAATGGGATAAAAGATACAAACCTTTATTAGGTATGGGTGTAGCCTACACTAGTAAGGCTATAGTTGACTCAGAATCTCTACCTGTGGAGGCAGATACAAATAAAGTATTGGGCTGTAGCTTTAATAAAGCTATGGTTCTACAATACCCACGTGTTCAGAAGAAGTTACAAATATTAGTAAATGTAACTGGGAGATTTTGAAAGGAAATGATGAGGTAAATAATTGTGTTGGTGATGAACCACATTTTGTTTTCAAAGTTTCTAGTAATTTAAAAACGAATTTTGAAACAGATACATGTCGTCTGTACTCTCTGGTGAGTCTGAGAGGGACAAGAAAATGTGGTAGCTGTAAACAATGTCCTTAAATTTATACAGGTGATCATATTGTTCTTGACAACAGTCTTAGGTCTAAGGTGACCTTGCAAAATGGGAATTGCAATACAGTAGGATTGCTTTACATTGCTAGATGTAACCAGTGTCCAAGATTTTATTTAGGCAAGACAGAAAGATTGCTTAAGAGAAGAATATAAACATTAACATGATCTAATGAAGTGTAATTGTAATAATGCCTTATATAAGCACTCTGTGGTATGCAATGAGTTTAAAAGATATGAATTTAGTATTTGGGAAATTATTCCAAGTGACCCCATAAGTGGTGTATGGGAGACTACCATTGAGTACAGAGAACTAATTTGTCAACTTCACCTTCATGCTAGTATACCACCGGGGCTTAATGAATGCACGTTAATTCACCCAGTTTTAAAAATGAGGATGGCTAGCCTCTCTTAAACTTAATGCTTTAAACAACTGCTTGATTATGAATTGGATATGTTAAATAAATTAAATATTAAATATTAAATACAAAATGCATTAACTACAACTGTGGATATTTTTTAATTTCAGTTTTATGCTTTCAATAATTTATGTGTAGCTTAGATAGCATTTTTAAGTTTTAATAATTCTTTATACTTGTGTATATTTTATAACATAATTTTTGTACTGTACTGTCACTTTTTTAAGTTTTTAATTAACTTAATTTAGACAACTGATTCATGTGATAGAGTTTAGTATTTAATCTTTGCGGTGATATGTTTTCTTAGTTTTGTCGGAGTCCTTGATTCACTCAGGTGAGGACAAAAGCACGTTTAAAAAAAAACTGAGGACACTATTTCATGCTTAACTCATTGGTATCCTTTGGTGATTTTTAACAGTTGTGGCATTTTGGTACATTCGTGAACTGGCATCTTTTGACTGACCATTATAAGTTGGTGTGTTGCAAATAACATTTGGTAGATTGGTTTTGGTCTGCCCTGAGACCTTTTGATTCCCTCTATATCTTTTTTTTTTTACACTTCTAAATGGACATTCTTCAGCTTTTAGTTTTGTTGTACACTTTGCCATTTTCTTTGGTATATATTACTTGATCCTTCGTATAACTGCATGGGGTGCCAAATGTCGGGGTGGTAGTCCCCAGGGCACTAACCAACCTAGCAACTGCTCTAAATGTGCAAGGGCAATGTTAGTATGCATTCAGTTTTTCATTCCTTTGTTCAATGTTCTGTTTATTCCCCATGTAGGTGGGCTGGAAAACTTAGTATTTTCTGCCATGATCCAGGCTTTATCTGTAAAGTACATACATGTAGCAAGTTACATGCAGCAAATTTCATATTAATAAATACTGAACGTCACCAAAACCAAAAAAGTTTATGATCAAATAAAAGTGAACTGGTTATTCAAATGAAACATAAAACTTTTCACCAGTTATAAAATAATGTATTTATGGCTGGATTCATTAATGCCTACACTAGTTGTACACAATATGTATTCAGGCACATCCCTAACACATTTTTTGTGCTTTCTAGACACCCAGAAAGAATGCACTAAGTGTACATATAGTCTGCACTTTGTGGTAATCTTTATGAATCCCCCTTCATATTTAAGGCTACAAGAAAAACAGTAGGAAAACTAAAATTAGGAGGAAGAAGGTGTGAATTATGCTTGCATTGTCTGTTCACTCAGAATGGTATACACTTAGTGTAGGTATTACTGAATCCCAGGGATTGTGTTTTTCTAGGGGGTCATGGACCCCTTAAATATGCCAACTCCATGGTTGTACCAACTAGAAAAAAAAAAACAAAATACCCCATAAAAATGGGACTCAGCATGGTAAGCATTTGAAATGTCAGAACCCACTAGAGCGAGTCCCTAAACACGGAGACATTTTCTTCTTCTTTCGTTTTTTTTCCCAGTTAGGGGTCGCCACAGTGGATCACCTGTCTGCTCATGATTGGCAGTGGAGTTTTACGGTGTTGAGTTGTCAGCCCGGTGCCCAGCCTTCCACAGAAGGCACACACATGCACACACTCATGCCTAGGGCCAATTTAGAGTGTCCAATCCACCTACAGCATGTCTTTGGCATGTGGAGGAAACCGGGGCACCTGGAGGAAACCCATGCGACCACAGGGAGGACATGCAGACTCTACACAGAAGGCACCCCAGCTGAGAATCGAACCAGGGAACCTCTTGCTATGAGGTGGCAACGCTAACCGCTGCACCACCGTGGCCACCCTCCCTAAACACGGAGACTCATCATCATCTTCTTTCGGCTGTTCCCATTAGGGGTCGCCACAGCAGATCACCTGTTTCCATTTCTTCCTGTCCTCTGCATCTTGCTCTGTCACACCAACCACCTGCATGTCCTCTCTCACCACATCGATAAACCTTATCTTAGGCCTTCCTCTTTTCCTGTTACCTGGTAGCTTCATCCTTAGCATCTTTTTCCCAATATACTCAGCATCCCTCCTCAGCACATGTCCAAACCAACGTAATCGTGCCTCTCTGGCTTTGTCTCCAAACCTTCCAACCTGGGCTGACCCTCTAATATACTTATTCCTAATCCTGTCCACCCTCGTCACACCCAGTGCAAATCTTAACATCTTTAATTCTGCCACATCCAGCTCAAACTCCTGCCTTTTTGTCAATGCCACTGTCTCCAACCCATTTAACATAGCTGGTCTCACTACCCTCTTGTAGACCTTCCCTTTCACTCTTACAGGTACTCGTCTGTCACAAATCACTCCTGACACTCTTCTCCACCCAGTCCATCTCACCTGTACTCTCTTCTTCACCTCTCTTCCACACTCACCGTTACTCTGAACTATTGACCCCAAGTATTTAAACTCATCCACCTTCGCCACCTTTACTCCTTGCATCCTCACCATTCCTCTATCTTCCCTCTCATTCACACACATATATTCTGTCTTACTCCTGCTGACCTTCATTCCTCTTCTCTCTAGAGCATATCTCCATCTCTCCAGGGACTCCTCCACCTGTTCACTAGTCTCACTACAGATCACAATGTCATCTGCAAACATCATAGTCCACAGGGACTCCTGTCTGATCTCATCTGTCAACCTGTCCATCACCATTGCAAATAAGAAAGGGCTCAGAGCTGATCCTTGATGTAACCCCACCTCCACATTAAATGCATCCATCACTCCCACCGCAGACTTCACCACTGTCACACTACCCTCGTACATATCCTGTACCAGTCTTACATACTTCTCTGACACTCCTGACTTCCTCATACAATACCACAACTCCTCTCTAGGCACCCTGTCATATGCTTTCTCTAAGTCTACAAAAACACAATGCAACTCCTTCTGACATTCTCTGTACTTTTCCATCAACACTCTCAGAGCAAACATCGCATCTGTAGTACTCTTGCCCGGCATGAAACCATACTGCTGATCACTAATCATCATGTCCCTTCTTAACCTTGCTTCCACTACTCTTTCCCACAACGTCATGCTGTGACTGATCAATTTAATCCCTCTGTAGTTACTACAGCTCTGCACATCACCCTTATTCTTAAAAATCGGTACCAAAACACTTTTTCTCCATTCCTCAGGCATCCTCTCACTTTCCAAGATTTCATTAAACAATCTGGTTAAAAACTCCACTGCCATTTCACCTAAACACCTCCATGCTTCCACAGGTATGTCATCTGGGCCAACAGCCTTTCCATTCTTCATTCTCTTCATAGCTATCCTTACTTCCTCCTTGCTAATCCATTGTACTTCATGATTCACTATCCCTACATCATCCAACCTTCTCTCCCTCTCATTCTCTTCATTCATCAACCCCTCAAAGTACTCTTTCCATCTCCTCAACACACTCTCCTCGCTTGTGAGTATGTTTCCCTCATTATCCTTTATCACCTTTACCTGCTGCACATCTTTCCTAGCACGGTCCCTCTGTCTAGCCAATCGGTACAGGTCCATTTCTCCCTCCTTAGTGTCCAACCTTTCATACAACTCTTCATATGCCTTATCCTTAGCCTTCGCCACCTCTCTCTTTGCCATGCACCTCATCTCCTTATACTCCTGTCTACTTTCTTCATCTCTCTGAAAATCCCACTTCTTCTTTGCCAACCTCTTTCTCTGTATACTCTCCTGTACTTCCTTATTCCACCACCATGTCTCCTTGTCTTCCTTCCTCTGTCCAGATGTGATTCCAAGCACCTTTCTAGCTGTCTCCCTTACTAGCTCTGCTGTAGTTACCCAGCTATTTGGTAACTCTTCACTGCCACCCAGTGCCTGTCTTAACTCATCCCTGAACTCCACCTCACAATTACCGTTTTTCAATTTCCACCATTTGATCCTTGATGCTGCCCTCACACTCCTCCTCCTCCTCTTAATCACCAACGTCATCCTACAAACCACCATCCTATGCTGCCTAACTACACTTTCTCCGGTCACCGCTTTACAGTCTGCAATTTCCTTCAAACTGGCCCTCTTACATAAGATATAATCCACCTGTGTGCATCTTCCTCCACTCTTGTATGTCACCCTATGCTCCTCCCTCTTGTTAAAATACGTATTCCCCACAGCCATGTCCATCCTTTTCACAAAATCCACTACCATCTGACCTTCAACATTCCTTTGTTTAACACCATACCTACCCATCACTTCCTTATCCCCTCTGTTCCCTTCACCAACATGCCCATTGAAATCAGCTCCAATCACCACTCTCTCACCCTTGGGTACAGTCATCACCACTTCATCCAATTCACTCCAAAATGTTTCTTTCTCATCCATTGCACACCCAACTTGTGGAGCATATGCACTAACAACATTCATCATTACACCATCAATTTCCAGCTTCATAAACATTACTCTATCCAACACTCTTTTCACCTCCAAAACACTATTAGTATACTGTTCCTTCAGGATAACTCCTACGCCATTTCTCCTTCCATCTACACCATGATAAAACAATTTGAACCCACCTCCGATACACCTAGCCTTACTCCCCTTCCATCTGGTCTCTTGCACACACAATATACCAACCTTCCTTCTGTCCATCATATCAGCTAGCTCTCTCCCTATACCAGTCATAATGCCAACATTCAAAGTTCCGACCCTCACTAACACAGTCCTAGCCTTTCTCCTCTCTTCCTGTCTTCGGCCATGTCTTCCACCTCTTCTCCTTCTTTGGCCAACAGTAGCCCAATTTCTGCCAGCACCCTGTTGGCTAACAGTACTGGTGGCGGTCGTTGTTAACCCGGGCCTCGACCGATCTGGTATTAAAGTATTTATTGGTGTCTGCATGAAAATGATTTGGCAAAGTTTTATGCCGGATGCCCTTCCTGACGCAACCCTCCCCATTTATCCGGGCTTGGGACCAGCACAAAGAAATGCACTGTTTGTGCATCCCCAATGGCTGGGTTTAAACACGGAGACTAAATGGCTGAAAAATGGATTTACATATACCAAGTCCAAGATGGCCATTTTTCTGAATACTCCCTTTTCTTTGAGGTGTGGCAATCTCAGAGTTGGTATATATAAGTTTGGGAGGAGGGGTTGTGATGCCCCAACACTGGCCCAGTAATCAAGGAGCCTCAGTCCTTACCACTAGCTCCACTGGGGAATGTACATTGGGAGGATGACAAGTTACACACAAAGTATTTCCAGATGCAGCTCTCTGCATCAAGTGTAATTTCCCTTAAGAGCACACAGAGACCACAGTCATTCTGGGGCTGTTTTTTCTCCAGATCCCCAATAAGACTTCCCACTGGCAGAGCTATAGAGCTGAGATCTCAGCTGAGTGACCAACCCAAGACCTCCTGCACCCTCTCTGTCCAACCAGTGCTTTGTGTCCCTGCCCAAGTAGCTGACACACACACACACACACACACTTTGAGGTTTGATTTATACACACACACACACACACACACACACACACACACACACACACACACACACACACACACACGCATGCACACACCTGGGAAAGGATGGCACAGATTTACTAGCTATGCCCCCTTCTGCCCAGACTATAAGGTAGTTTCACCTGCCATCAGTCACTCCTTATCAGCTACTTTAAGGCACTTAATAAAGGGTGTCTAATCCTACTGTGTTATGTTACTATTAATCCAAATGGTAGTTTGACCAAAAGTAAGACTATTGGGAGTGGCTTACACAGTGTCACCAAATAAATATGCAAGTACTCTCAAAACTTAAATATGTCTCACAAATATCAGCCGCAATGATAGGTTTAAATATATTTAATAATAAATAATAAAAGAACAAGAAAATACTCAGTAAATCATCACAGTAACTTCAAAGTTCAAAATCACAGGAAATACTTAAAACAACATTGCAGGACAATTTCAAATAAATACAGAAAACATCTAAACTATACTTCACTATATTCCTTACTGAATCTAAGAGAAATTACTGTAACCTAGTTAACTTACTTACAGAGCAAGACAAGACAGATGTGGTGAGTGGGTTTTCCAGCTGATGCTGTCAGGTCAAAGACAAAATACAAAATGCACAGTCACTCTGTCAGAGAGTTCTTAAAATAATATTCCAAATATTACTGCTGGGATACTTGTCATCTGACTATCCCAGGCAACCCCCCCCCCACTGTAGCATTTAGCATCTACCTGAGAAAACACAAACAAGGGCCCTTCATAGACCTTTTGGCAAATGGTGGAAGTCGTAAAATAATTTACATTCATTCACATTTAAAAACAATACAAAAAACGTCTACTTCTAGACATTGTTTACTACCTCCATTTTCAGTAATCTATACAACTTGTTTCTTAAACACTTTTTAGTGCATCATACAACTGTCACCTATGTCTCTCCTGCTCTTACCCTGCCTCCCCACTATTTTCCTGGACTTGACTCTATGCTATAAGTAGGACTTGCCTATCTTCTAGTCCTTCCTTTCCTCTTTCCCCTATTTCCTCCCATACAACTATATTCAACTGCATGTTATTGTAAGGTTATTATTTGCACATTTTTAAGAATGTTTAACACAACTTATATTCTCATTTTATGATTTTGTTTATATCTGTAATTCAGTTTTGTAACTAATTGTAAACATTGTATCTGGAGCTTTTCTCCTCGGGTCTCTGCTGAAAAAGGGCACCTGCCCAGCCAGACTAACCTGGTTAACAAATGGCAAATAAATAAAATAAATAAATAAATTGTATCTGTTACTGCACTGAAACTGAGAGATAACACCTTTTGTTTATGGCCCAGCAGTAAAGTAACTTAATTTCAGCTATTCATCTGAAGGTCTGCAAGTTAATCTCCTGTGTTTCAGATCCCATTGTTAAAAAAATATATACATCTAAACAGCTACAATAGTATATATACATTTCTGCTCAGTACTTTACAAAATATCTCTTCAACATGTCTGTACAATATGACATACAGTTCTAATACATCTGTAACACAGGCATATGAATCATGTTGATATTCAAAAATGGCACATAACCACTTACACAATTCCAGATGGGCTGGCAGTATCTCCTTTTGTTACATCCCCCCCCCCCCCCGAAGACTCAAGCTAGTTTTTCAAGTGACCCTTGAGAACCACTGCTTGACAGGATTGAGCCTATCTGGGAATACCATACCTCATTCCCTGTCTTGAGAGCCCATCTGTGTTGACATTGCTAACCCCACTGCAGTGCTGCACTGTCATATTATATGCCTGCAACCCTAGGTTCTACCTTAGTACCTTGGCATTTTGCTTGCCATGTTAAGATATTGTGGTCTGTAACTACAGTGACTTTGCTTCCATACAGATAAGGCTGAAGTTTCTGCAGTGCCCATACTATGGCTAGACATTCCTTTTCTACAGCTGCATAGCATTCCTCCCTAGGTTGGAGTCTATGGCAGAGATATACCACTGGGTGCTCTTCTCCCTCTGAGGAAACCTGGCTGAATACAGCCCCCACCCTCAGGGTTTGAAGCATCCACCTTCACAACAAATTATTTGCTGTAATCTGGACTGGCTAACATAGAGGATCCTGCCAAAGCTCCTTTAAGCTTCTGGGATGCCTGCTCACATGCTGGGGGTCCACACTACCTTATCTCACCTGTTATTCCTTGAAGGTCTGGGAGGAGAGCAGCTACACTATAGTACTATAATTGGGGTCAAACTTTCTGTTGTACCCTCCTGTCAGTAACAATGCCTTCACCTGCTTTTTGGTAACAGGGACAGGCTATGCCTGAATGGCTTCCACTTTGGCAGGTTCTGGCCTGATCTTACCACTCAAGCCAGAAGACAAAAACTGCTGCAAACCAATAAAATTCAATGAGATACCAACCGTTGAGAAAAACCTTTATGAAATAGAAAAGCTTTCGGGTTATGACCCTTATTCAATACTAATACAACCATAAATAAAACAATTAACTTTAAATAAGAGTCAATCATCACATGACCGCAGCCAAAATCATGTGACACATAATTATAAAATAAAAATTCACAAAAAGCATTCAAAATACAAGACAAATATAAATAAAAACAGTATTATATATACCTATATATGAAAAACACATATATTTAACAGCACATTTTAGTGCGTTGCAACTTAACTAAAACAGGTTTCAAAGTGACAGCGGTATTTAAGCCAGGAGGGTGATCAGCCGCTAGCCTTAAAATCCATTCATACTCTTTAATTTCTAACAGATTATTAATATCTCCACCTCTAATAGATGCAAAAAACATATCTATCACCCTAATTTCAGATTTATGCTCAATAATACGTTCTTTTAATTTTCGCATGTTTTTCCCCACGTAAAGGATGTACGTAGAGGATGGACGTAGAGGTTTCTCCCCATATCTAAACTTCTGGAAAAGTGTATCCAGCTTCAACTCCTACCACATCTCTTAGATAACAACCTTTTAACCCCTACACAACACGGATTCAGGCCAAATCATAGCACTATGACAGCCCTCCTGTCCTTTCTTGAGACTGTTAATACAGCACGCGATTCTGGTCACATTGTTTCCACCTTACTACTAGACCTCTCCAAGGCCTTCGACACTATTTCACACAGCCTGCTCCTATCCAAACTGTCAGAACTTAACCTGTCTCCCTCCTCCATAAATTGGTTCTCCAGTTATTTATCAAACAGATACCAAGCTGTAATATGGAAGAAAGCCACTTCCTCCTTCCTTAGCACCCCCAATGGAGTCCCCCAAGGATCTATTCTTGGTCCCCTCCTCTTTAATATATTTATAAATGACTTCCACAAATCCATCCCATTTGCAAACATCATCCAATATGCAGACGATTCTACCATTATCTGCTCTGCCACCTCCCCTCTCTGCTCCAAAAACTTACTCAAGAAGCTTTCTCAATTACTGAGCATTGGATGAAAATAAATCACTTAGCACTCAATGCCTCCAAAACAAAACTAATGGTATTTACCCTCCAAATCTACTTCTTTCGATATAACACTTTTTGTTTATGGCCCAGCAGTAAAATAACTTAATTTCAGCTATTCATCTGAAGGTCTGCAAGTTAATCTCCTGTGTTTCAGATCCCATTGTTAAAAAAATATATACATCTAAACAGCTACAATAGTATATATACATTTCTGCTCAGTACTTTACAAAATATCTCTTCAACATGTCTGTACAATAAGACATACAGTTCTAATACATCTGTAACACAGGCATATGAATCATGTTGATATTCACAAATGGCACATAACCACTTACAAAATTCCAGATGAGCTGGCAGTATCTCCTTTTGTTACATTTCTCCCCCTCCCCCCGAAGACTCAAGCTAGTTTTTCAAGTGACCCTTGAGAACCACTGCTTGACAGGATTGCGCCTATCTGGGAATACCATACCTCATTCCCTGTCTTGAGAGCCCATCTGTGTTGACATTGCTAACCCCACTGCAGTTTTGCACTGTCATATTATATGCCTGCAACCCTAGGTTCTACCTTAATACCTTGGCATTTTGCTTGCTAGCTTGTTGTAGCCATGTTAAGATATTGTGGTCTGTAACTACAGTGACTTTGCTTCCATACAGATAAGGCTGAAGTTTCTGCAGTGCCCATACTATGGCTAGACATTCCTTTTCTACAGCTGCATAGCATTCCTCCCTGGGTTGGAGTCTATGGCAGAGATATATCACTGGGTGCTCTTCTCCCTCTGAGGAAACCTGGCTGAATACAGCCCCCACCCTCAGGGTTTGAAGCATCCACCTTCACAACAAATTCTTTGCTGTAATCTGGACTGGCTAACATAGAGGATCCTGCCAAAGCTCCTTTAAGCTTCTGGGATGCCTGCTCACATGCTGGGGGTCCACACTACCTTATCTCACCTGTTATTCCTTGAAGGTCTGGGAGGAGAGCAGCTACACTATAGTACTATAATTGGGGTCAAACTTTCTGTTGTACCCTCCTGTCAGTAACAATGCCTTCACCTGCTTTTTGGTAACAGGGACAAGCTATGCCTGAATGGCTTCCACTTTGGCAGGTTCTGGCCTGATCTTACCACTCAAGCCAAAAGACAAAAACTGCTGCAAACCAATAAAATTCAATGAGATACCAACCGTTGAGAAAAACTTTTATGAAATAGAAAAGCTTTCGGGTTATGACCCTTATTCAATACTAATACAACCATACATAAAACAATTTACTTTAAGAGTCAGTCATCACATGACCGCAGCCATAATCATGTGACACACATAATTATAAAATAAAAATTCACAAAAAGCATTCAAAATACAAGACAAATATAAATAAAAACAGTATTATATATACCTATATATGAAAAACACATATATTTAACAGCACAATTTAGTGTGTTGCAACTTAACTAAAACAGGTTTCAAAGTGACAGCGGTATTTAAGCCAGGAGGGTGATCAGCCGCTAGCCTTAAAATCCATTCATACTCTTTAATTTCTAACAGATTATTAATATCTCCACCTCTAATAGATGCAAAAACCATATCTATCACCCTAAATTTAAACCTGTGATTAGCACCATGAGCATTAATATGTTTACATAAAGCATTTTTATCATTATTTCTTCTAATTTCAGATTTATGCTCAATAATACATTCTTTTAATTTTCGCATGGTTTTCCCCACGTAAAAAGAAAAACATAGAGTGCAAGTAGCTAAGTAAACCACATTAATGCTACCACAATTAGCTGTTAAATTAAATGTGTAAACACTTCCTGTAGTTGGATGAACAAAGGAATCATTAGTATTCCCTAAAATGTCTGTACAACATGTACAATTCATACATCCAAACGTACCATGTCGGGATGCAGTATAGAAATTATGGCCATAGATAAAATCCTTATAGCATAATTAACTTTTCAAAGTTCTCATATTTCTGTATGAGAAATATGGTTTGTTATCCAAGATATTCCTATTCCTAATATCTGCTGATGCCATTAGAACAACCAGTTCTTTTCTATAATACATTTAACTAAATGAGTTTTAGTATTATATGTGGTAACATACCTAATCTTATCCGATTTTGATCTATCATTATTCAATTTAGAAATAGGTTCATTACATGTTGTTAACATTGGTCTAAGTGTTGTTTGTCTATCCTTTATGGTGCTGGCTTTTAGATTTAATAATAATCTGGAATCATAACCACTATTTGAAAATTCACTCAACATTTCATCAAGTTGTATAAGAAAAAGTGAATCATCAGTGTTAAGTCTACCAGCTCTAGCAAACTGTGCTTTTACTATTCCTTTAAAAACATGTGGGGCATGCATACTATTCCTATGTATATATCTACCAGCATGCACTTCTTTCTTATAAATGCTGGTATGCAATAACCCATCTTTTAAAACAACCTTTAGATCCAGAAACGTCACATCACTATCCGAAAATTCCATTTTAAACTTCAAAAAAGTAGTTGTCGTGTTTAAATAGTCAATATAAGTTACTGATTCAGAAGAAGAACCCTTCCAAATCAAAAAACAATCATCAACAAATCATTGATAAAAACACACTTTGCTATTCAAAGAATTAAAATTACTACAAATATATGCTATTTCCCATTGGTGTAGCACTAAATTAGCATATGTGTTAACTACTGGTATGCCCATGGCTACACCAGTAAGCTGCAAGTAAAACTGTTTGTCAAACAAGAATATATTATTAGTCAGTCTGATCTTACCACTCCCCACTCTATGTCCCAGGTAAGAGACCTCTGCCATATCCACCTGACACTTACTGGGCATAATGGTCAGCCCTGCCCTTTGTAATCTGCCCAGCAACTCCCTGACATGCTGAAGGTGCTCTTGCCAGGAGTGGCTGTAGAAGGCAATATCATTCAGGTAAGCAAGGGTGAAATCTCCTGCTCCTGCTAGGATATGATCTACCAGCCTCTGGAAAGTCGCTGGGGCATTTTTCATCCCAAAGGGCATCTTCCTGAACTCATACAAGCCAAAATGAATCATAAAGGCTGACGTCTCTCTAGCGCTGTGAGTCAAGGGCACCTGCCAGTAACCCTTGGTAAGATCAATAGTGGTAAGGTACTTAGCCCCACCCGCTACTCTAGGGCTTCATCTGTCCTAGGCATGGGGTAAGTATGACTCTGTGTGACTATTTAATTTCCTGTAGTCCACATAGAACCTGGTTCTGCCATCCTTCTTTGGTACCAGCACCACTGGGGAGGCCCAGGGACTGCTGGATTCCTGGATTACCCCTAGTTCCAACATTTCCTGTATCTCTTCCCTCAGATTCTGTTTGACCCTCTCAGGCATCCAATAAGAAGCCTGCTAAATAGGCCTTTGGGATCCTGTATCCACATGGTGCTGCACCAGGGGGGTGCACCCTGGTTTCCCAGTGAACATGTCTCCAAACTCCTGTAACACTCTTTGGGTTTCTTGAACCTGGGTAGGGGATAGCTGCTGGGACATTACTACCCCTTCCACTGAGGTGTCATTCCAAGCTTCACTGAAGAGATCAGTCATCAGATCCCCCTCAGACTCCTCCTGCCATCCACTGCAAATGCTCAGCACAAGAGCCACTCTGTCATGCTAAGGTTTCATCATGTAAACATGGTACAATTTGTGCCTCTGCCTCCTGCCTAGCAGTTCTACCATGTAGTTAACATCACTGACCTTCCTTACCACATTGAAGGTTCCCACCCAAGCTGCCTGCAGCTTGTTGTGTCTGACAGGAAAGAGAACCATTACCTGCTGCCCTACAGCATACTCTCTAGCTCGAGCATTCTGATCATGCCAAACTTTGTCTGCTATTGGGTTTCTGCCAAGTTCTCCGGGGCCAAGCCCATGAGTTCCCTGAGCCTTGTCCTGAGGTTTAGGACATATGCCACAGCAGACTCTTTGTGGGATTCACACTCACCCTCCCACTCATCACAAATCAAATCTAGCGGTCCCCTTAGTGTATGACCATACAGCAACTCAAAGGGTAAAAAAAACGGTGGATTCCTGGGGCACCTCCCTGTAAGCAAACAACAGATGAGGCAAATATTTGTCCCTCTTAAACTGGTCTGCAAATGCCCGTAGCATGGTCTTTATTGTAGAGTTTAACCTCTCAACCAGACCATTAGTCTGTGGATGGTAGGGGGGTGATCTTTAAGTGCTTCACCCCACAGTGCTTCCACAAACAAGCAAGCAGGTCTGACATGAAATTGGCTCCTCTGTCAGTCAGTATTTGTTTTAGGAAACCTACCATACTGAAAATCTCTAACAAAGCATGTGATATCTTTTCTGCCTCAGTAGAGGATAGGGCCACCACTTCAGGGTATCTGGTAGCATAATCTACTACCACTAGGATATACTTTTTCCCTGTGGAACTTGGGGTACTCAGGGTTCCCACAATATCCATAACTACCCTTTGAAATGGCTTCTCAATCACAGGCAAAAACATCAAAGTCATTCTTAAATTAATATTCCAAATATTACTGCAGGGATACTTGCAGAATGACATCAACTCTTGTCATCTGACTATCCCAGGCAAACCCCCCCACTGTAGCATTTAGCATCTACCTGCGAAAACACATAAACAAGGGCCCTTCTTACATCTTTTGGCAAATGGTGGAAGTCATCATATAATTTACATTCCTCCACATTTAAACACAATACAAAAAAAAATGCTAGTTCTAGACATTGTGTCTTTTACTGCATTGAAACTGAGAGATGACATCTTTTGTTTATGCCCCAGCCGTAAAGTAACTTAATTTCAACTATTCTTAAGAAGGTTTGCAAGTTAATCTCCTGTGTTTGAGTTCCCATTGTTAAAAATATATACAGCTAAACAGTTACAATAGTGTATATACATTTCTGCTCAGTACTTTACAAAATATCTCTTCAGCACACGTCTGTACAATATGACATACAGTTCTAATACATTTGTAACACAGGCATATGAATCATGTTAATATTCACAACTGACACATAGCCACTAACAAAATTCCAGATAGCTGGGTTGGCAGTATCTCCTTTTGTTACAGGGGTCAAGAAGTTTAAAGGAAACGAGATTTGCTCTTCTTCTGCAGTTTCTTTTTTTCAGTGTGTTGACACTTGGCATTTTGAGTGCTGACATTTCAGTATGGAGCCTTTAGCACTATACATACTTCTCAATGTGTCTTAGCACAAGAAATCTGCACAAACCTAATCTAATCCCCTAAAACAGCAGCACATTTTAAACATAACTCTTATTCACTTAGAAAGTAAATCGAACAACGCTTTTTGGATCATTTACACTAGAACTGCACGTACAACAACATTTCAGCTTTTTTGCCAGTAGTACCAAATGATATTCACTTTAAAGTGTCTTCACGTACAATAAACAGCAGAAAACCCATTCACACTTATGTGCAGTCGCACATATGAACCATAAGCTTATATAGAAAGATAGAGAGATAGATAGATAGATAGATAGATAGATAGATAGATAGATAGATAGATAAACAGATAATAACTAAGATATTTTACTCTGCTGGTATTTATAAAGGAGAGTAGGATGCTTGTTAAAACATTTGCACTGGAAATCAAACAGGTAGGATTTTAAATGTAGTTAAGGTGGGACTGATAGTTTGTAAGAGGCTCTATAATGTTTGGGGTAAAAGGTTGATATTGCAGAGTGACAACCTGAGAGTCAGCATTTCATGGAGACCATGTCTTACTGTTTAAGTTAAGGATCAGAGGAAGCGATGGACAAATATTTAGAAACAGAAGTCAGTACTTCAACCTCAATTTTATTCCAGTGTTTTACCCAAAAGCACCTTAACATCAATACGTTTGTAAATTGCATTAATAACAAATACCATTTCTTTAAATGACCATGCATACAAGATGCAACAAAAGACTGAGTAGCTGTCATTATTGAAAGTAAAGATACCTGATGGTACCATCAGAAAATGAGCTGCCTTATGCTAGGAACAGAACAGAAAATGTTAATGTGTATTGCTTAAGGACTATAGCTACTGATATGGGTTTGCTTAGTATCTAATCTGACATTTCTGTTTATTGTGTCTTTATTTTCATTTTATGTTTTTATGACCATAAAACAATTATAAATTATTAAAGATTAGTAGTTCCACGAAATGCAAGCAAATGTGTAGAACGGCTCATAAAAGGAAAATGTGTCATGTACTAAAGTGCTTGCATAGGAGTTCATTGAATGCATTGTTTGCTCTTCTGGTGAACAGTGTTCATAACCTCCTACAGTAATAGCTATATTTTCGTCATGAAAGTCCATGTCATGGATTTCAAGGTGATCCTTTCCTTATCTTTTAGAAATTCTGTATAAAAGTTATGCCAACCTTAACTAGAAATTGCAGGTATGATACATAACACATAAAGCCATAGAGGTGCCATTAACAAGATAAGATTAAGATTAAGCTAGAGTACCTGCTATTGTTTATTGTATGGTGAATAATGCAGTGCACTCACTTTACTGCTTTCTGTTTCTTTATACTTTTTATCACATTCTATTATTAACTTTCAGTAAAGCTTCTGTAGTCTCTATACCTCTGCCATTATCATTACAGCTACATGCATTGCTCACAGTAGTTTATGTGTATGCACTAACTTAACAAAAATTAAAATAATGTTCACGTTACTTCAGATTACTAGACAGTCTCAGAATATCTACAGACATATGAATTTAAATTTACTTGGTGTTATAAAATCTAATGTTTAATAATATGTAAAGATGTCAGCTGCTGCCGACAGAGTGTAAATGAATGCTGTGTACCTGGGTGTTTAATAAAAACACTCTCAAGGATTCATTAACATGCGAGCACACATCTCGCTAAACCTACATGTTTTGTTTGTGTTAGTGCAATGTGAGTGCTGGAACCATAAAGCCAGGAGAAGGGGGAGCCCCCCACTTTTACAGCTGCAAGACCTGTCGGAAAAATTAATAAAGTGGAGTTTTCATGCTAATGTGGATTCCCACGTAGAAGTTAAACTAACTAAACTAGCTGTTCTTGTTCTCTTATTGCTCTGTGTTACAGGAGTTATGCTGCCGCTGTTGTTCTATTGGTGCTGCCACAGCCAGAGTCATACTGCTAAGGAGAGTTTTATTCTTTTATTTGCAGGAGTTGTGCTGCTCGTGTGTGTGTGTGTGTGTGTGTGTGTGTGTGTGTGTGTGTGTGTGTGTGTGTGTGTGTGTGTGTGTGTGTGTGTGTGTAAGAGCCTGAATTCTCCACCCATGCCACCACTTGTGATTCAGGGCGATGAGTCCATAGCTCTCAACTGTCCAGAATTTCACAGAATATTTGGCTCATACTTTTGGTCTGTTCCTCTTAATATTTGAGGTTTTCTGGCAAATCAGTGAGAAATGAATTCACTAAATAATGATAGCCCTTTATGTTTCAGTCTTCCTATCTTGCAGGAAACACATGGTAACACAAAAACACTTTATTTTAGCAACTTTCTAAGATTACACAAACAATATTTAAAATGTGTCCCTGGTTTGGGGCCTTTGTACCCCCCCAAATAAATTTTGCTTTTTCCAGATTTCTTGTGCTGTGAAGTTGAGAGATTTAATTGAGTGTCAAATGGATTTTACAAGGAGGTGAGAGCTTCAGGGGAAGAGAAGTTTAGTGCTACTTATACTAAGCTGTTTGTTTTGAAAGTAGCACAACAGATAGTATACTTGCTTTTGATGCAGACGGCTGAGGGTTCTACTCCCACAGTATACAGATGGATCGCTGATACTGTACTGTGTTGTACTTTAAAGGGAGTAGATGCTACAGTCCTATGAATGTCCTCCTTTGGAGAAGTTACTTAGTAACTATGTTTCTGTTATCAGTTTGCCATTCATAGTTTCATACTAGCTTTTCATTTTTTTTAATGTAGCATATGCAATTTATTCTTCAAGGGCAACAGGCACTTTATTTGTAGATGAAACAATGAAATATAATGTTGTTTGCTAGCAGCAACCTCTTCATTAGTTACAGATCCCTTTAATGTGGATTTATTTAGATGACTTACTTCTGCAGAGATTTTGCTTATTTACTGATATTGGTGGATTGTAATGACAGACGTTTGAGTGGCCTTTTATGATTGAAATCTTCTGAAGTAGGTCGTTTTTTCATTATTGGGTCATACATTTTGTTTCATTTCTTACTAGAAGACTGTTCTAAACTACACATTTAAAACACATTCTAACAGTTGGTGCTGTATTATACAAGGAATATAGTTTAATACAATCAGGAAGGTGAATCAAAGAATGCATACATGTATGCTTACTCACAGGATGCAGGAGATCAAAATAGGGGACGAGACCAGTCACCAATGGAGTCCCCCAGGGCTCGGTGCTGAGACTTTTTCTGTTTGGTATATACATCTCAAAAGTAGAAGGAAATACGAAAGGGCTTTGGTCAACTAAGTTTGAGATGACTGCAAGCTAGGAGAAGTTACTGAATCCCCAAGTGACTTAGCCAGGAAGGTTTGTCCCAAACAATAACTGGTGCCAGAATCCTGAATTGAAACTAAACTCCAAGAATTACATCATCATATCCTTTGGGAAGTCATCTTCTCCAGGGAACTGCCAAATTGAGAATGCCCCCTGAGAACTGACCTAGTTATTTGGCATTTGGGAACTTGTGTGTACAGTGACCCAACTTTTGACCAACATGTGCCCAGAGTCCTAATAGTCTTTCTATACTGCTCAGCTTATAAACAAACTGATTTTGACTAGATCTTGAGATGTTATTGTCCCGCTTTACAAAGCTCTCATTAGGTCAATCATTTTGTATAATGCCCACTTTGGCATGTATCTGTCCAGACCCATACAACAATTGAAATACCCACACAGATACCTTACTAAAAAGATACAAGTCCTAAACAATAGATCTTGCATGGACCACTTCAAAGATTTATCACTATACTCAGTATCTTTCTGAGTGCTTACAGGTGATATGTCTGGCGTACAAGGCATCCTCTGACCTAATACAGATGGACCTACTGAACATCAGCAAGTCAAATGGCATCAGAAGTACTAAGTCCAGGTATCTAAACTGAATGTTGTGGAGAGATGGATATATATCACAGAGGCTGCCACTGTTCCAGAACAGACTATCCATTCAAGTAAAACAAAGCTCATCCCTGTCCATATTCAAATACAACTTAGATCTAAGGATGGGTAATAGAAAATGTACTCAAGGATTGCTCCTCATGCCACTAATGGATAGAGGCAGTTCCTAAATGCTGCATTCCTTACATGAGTCCCCTCAAATTTATTCCCACTAGGGCTAATATACAATTATCATCCATGGGATAGGTAAGACCAATCAGGAAATGTTAATTCAAGCACCAAAAGGGAAATTGGCTAAGCTTAAAATGTCATCCAAGTGAACCTATGTTGTGGTAGTAAATAGTTTTAAAAAATTGCCCTTTTTAGATCACTAAGTGCCCCTCTCACCCTCCACCCCCCCCCCAGTCTTCAACAGCTTCCGGCACCTCTGATTATGTGCAGCAGTGCTCATTGACTATTCAAGCTACTAAGCAAAGCTACCCATTTAGCAGCACCTGATCATTGGCAGAACACCTGCAACCAGCCACTGTCAGGTGCACAGAGGCTCGAGCACACAATATAAACAACAGGTTGTATACATACACAATCCCAGTAACCGGACACAGATCAACAGCAGAATACAAGCCAAGGTTAACTTGAAATACATAAATAAGAGACAGGGGAAGCTTATCGAGGAATGAGTAGTTATGGAACTTGAAGGGCTGCCACTTATTACAGGATTCCAAAAACCTCTAATCTGTCATCGTTGTACTGAAGATATATTTTTTGTTTGGAAAGGTGGTAAACCAGACCTTGACATTTTTGTTCAGGCTTTATCAGCTAACATTGTTTTCTTAAAATTTGTTATTTCTGGATGCAGTCAAATAGTGCATTTCTTGGACACTAGCATTTCTTTTAATTCCATCATGGTTCAACTTAGCACAACAGTCTACAGAAAAGACACTTACAGAAATCATTTTCTTGATTTCAGCAGTCAACATCCATATTTCACGAAAGTAAATTTTGTGAAATGTCAGTACATTCACTTTTCCAGGTTGATCAGTGATGATAACACGTTTAAAATTGAATCCTTGCTGCTGCAAAAAATGTTTTCCCAACGTAACTATCCACAGACTTTACTTGACAAGCTTTTCCAAGAGGTACATTCTACACATTACATTAAATTCCAGCCTATAATAAAGTATGGTTTCAACACGTCCAACAATGTTGTTTCAGCTAAAGATAGAACTTGTTGTTTACTATTCCTATTAGTAGGGACATGGCTGGTATCCGCAAAATTCTTAATAGGAATTGGGACATTATCAGTAAAAGTCAAATGTTAAGTACTACATTAGGTGATACTCCTTCTTTTGCCTACAAATGCACTAAAATACTTAGAATGTATTTTGAAAACAGAGACCCCCCCCCCTTTCTTCACTAACACTACCAATTTTTCTCAAGGTCCAATTGATATACATGTTGTTGTTTGTCTTTTTCCTGGTAAGGGGTCGCCACAGCAGAACTCCGGTTCGCTAATGATTGGCAGTAGATTTTTTATGAAACGCCAACGTGCCAGCTCGACGCCCAACCTTTAACGAAGGCACACCCATTTACGCACGCATGCCTTTCAAACACTACCCAACTGCGGGGAGGACATACAGACTCCACACAGAAGGCACTCCCAAGCCAAGCCGAGAAACGAACAGGAGAACCTCTTGCTGTGAGGTAACAACACTACCACTGTACCACCGTGGCATGGACATATGTCAAATGTGACAATTGCACTGTGTGCAAATTTATTTTTACAGAAACACATTGTTTTCAATCAGAACAACTATGTGGTTAGGTTTAGAACATTTCGCAATTCTCATTCTACATTAATTGTTTATGCAGCAGTTTGTCAAGCACGTAAAAGGTTTTATGTTGGGGAAAACTTGCAGAAAGCTTTCAGACCGCATTAAGGAGCATTTAGAGGTGATCAGTGAGCAGAATGAAAACAATGCCCTAGCAAAACACAAACTGATTCACAGAACCTTCACACAATACTGCTTTTTTGTTCTTGAACAGATTTCAGAATGCTTTGGGGATTGTGATGCTACTGGAATTTAATGAAATGAAATGGCAGCTTCTGCTTAATGCAGAAGCGACACTAAGACTTAATGATCATGTAAACCTTAAATGCGCATTGCGCTGGCTTGCTTAAAAACTTCCTATGCTACTATTTTTATTTTTATGTTGTAACACTGATCACTTTTCTAGTAATACAGTCCCAATGCAGAGCTGCTTTCCGTAGAGACGAGGATCTTACGCAAAAAATTGTAACAGCAAACCAAACACCTTATGCGAGATCCGCTGAAGGCAATAAAACGTTGCAAAATATAAAACTTTAAAGTACAAAGATGCACTCAATGTGCAAAAATCAGGGGCAGCAGTGGTCAGACCTAAGTCTAATAGTGTAGTTTCCACCATGAATAGGTTACCTGCCCCCCTACCCATAGCCCATAATCATTTTTTGGACAAAAGAAGGTCGACCAGCAGGGGGAGACAGAAGAGGAAAGAGTCAGTAGAGGAGCAGGATCAACAAGGCCCCACAATAAAGAAAATGTGGGGGAAACAAACTCACTAATTATGAACCTATCAAGTAGGGTCTTGGATGAGTATGAAGAACAGGTCCTGGTTACAGGGAGTTCCAAAAATCTCTTGGGAAATAATGCCCTAGCAAACACAAACTGATTCACAGAACTCACATGTAATACTGCTTTTTGTTCTTGAACAGACAGAAACGCTTTGGGGACTGTGATTACTGGAAATTTAATGAAAATGAAATGGCAGCTTCTGCTTAATGAAGTACACACTAAGACTTAATGATTATTTAAACTTTAAATGCGTGACACAGCTGGCTTGCTTTAAAACTTCCTATGTTACTATTTATTTTTTATGTTGTAACACTGATCACTTTTCGTTTTTTTTTTTTTTTTTTAAATACACTTACAATGACAGTTTACAGTTACTGTGGTTAAATTGGGGACCATTGATCGAACAATGTGTATCTTGCATCACTGCATTTATCTTGTGTAATACCGTATGTTATAAGTTTTGTTTTTCAGGATATTTTTCTCATAGTGCGCCAATTTAATGTTATTCATTTTAAATTTAATTTCCTTATTACAAATTAGGTTGTGAAAGTGCACCAAGCTCCTTTTTGTTGTCAACATCGCAAACTTATTATGCTGTTTATACCGGAGCGTTATTGTTTAAAAGAATGTTATGTTCCTTTAATAGTATAAACCAGACTTCAGACAGTATTTATATTTATATTAATGGCACTATCCATACCCATCTCCAATTTCTTTTCACCCTTTGCCATAGGTTAACTTTTGGCTTCAGTTTGCCACATTGGACGGCGCTCATATCGACCACTTTTACTAGTCATACATATTACCTTTATGCTATAGATAATTTCATTGATGCATTTGCTCATTGGATGCCCAATATATCTGACTTATTTTTACTGGCCCTAGGGAGGCATGTTATTTTACTAGACATAACCATTCATTAGTGCTCATTTACTTTATGTTTTCTAGGTCCTGACTGTTATAAAACAGAGCTCGCAAACATTTTAATGATATTATAGGATAATGATGTCTTTTTAAGTGCTGCCATCTCAACGAATAAGATTCATAGGGGTAGAGATAGACTCAAACCAAATGCGGGTCTATCTACCTACAGACAGAATACAAACCATACAGACTCAAGTTCGAGCCTTACTTCCCAGGTCCAAAGCCCCAGCCAGAATGGTCCTGCAGCTATTGGGATCCATGTCCGCCACGGTTCTTCTAGTCCCCTTGGCAAGGTTGCACATGAGAATTCTCCAGTGGCTTCTTTCAGCTCAGTGGTCCTTTCAGGAACTCCCTCTCAGTCACCTCATATGGATCACGGAAACATGCAAACGGGACCTTCGCTGGTGGCTAGTGCCCTCCAATTTGGATCAGGGACGACCCTTTGTTCCACCTCCTCCTGCGGCCACTTTGACCACGGACGCCTCCCAGATGGGGTGGGGGGGGCATTCCCTGGGCAGGTCAGTCCAAGGCAAATGGCACCCAGAAGAGACCCTACTTCATATCAACATCCTAGAAATGAGGGCGGTGCTTCTGTCCCTCCAAGCCCTTCACGATTACCTCCCTCAGGGCGTTATTGCCGTTCACTCAGACAACATGTCAGTTGTCTGGTATCTGAACAAACAGGGAGGGACCAGATCCTATCCTCTTTGCAGAGAGGCCATGAGAGTCTGGGAATGGGCAGTCTCGACCGAACGCTTTCTAGTGGCTACTCATATCCCGGGCAAGTCCAATGTGATAGCCGACAGACTGAGCAGAACCATCCTCTCTCCTCACGAATGGTCTCTGAACATGACAGTTGCAAGTCAGATTTTCAGCAGATGGGGAGTTCCGTGTTGCGACCTCTTCGACTCCACTAAATGCGAGTGCAAAAATTCTTCTCCCTAACCCCGGCTCCGAAGAGCCCCATGGACGCACTAGCCCATCCTTGGCCCACCGCTTGCTTTATGCCTTCCCCAGTTCCTCTCCTTCCCAGGGTGATCCAAAAGGCATCTCTCTTGGGGAGCAAAATGATCTTAGTTGCTCCTTACTGGCCTCATCAAGTATGGTTTCCCTATCTTCGGAAATATGCTCTGGAAGGTCCATGGTTCTTGGATCAGATCCCAGACCTTTTGGTTCATCAGTCGGGACTATTCCACCAGTCCCTGCACACCTTAAAATTGACGGCTTGGCTCCTCCTCTTCTGACTATAGTCAGGAGTCATATATTGAATCCAGAGGTTGTACACATATTATCTTCGGCCCATAAGTCTGCCACTAAGAAACTGTATTCTAGCAAATGGAAAAGATTTGCTATTTGGGCTCAACTCCGGGGCCTGGATCCCATCTCTATTCCCGTGGCAGAAGTACTAAAATTTTTAACTTCTCTTTTCAATCAAGGCTCTTCAGTCTCTACCATCAAGGTTCAATTGGCAGCGATTTCCAATTTTCACGAATCTATAAACCCACCTTTAATGAGCAACAGATTGTGTAAGACCTTCTTGAAAGGTGCTGCTCTATTAAGACCTCCGATTTCTCATCCTGCACCTCCATGGGATCTCGATGTGGTGTTACGCGCCTTAACTTCCTCCCCCTTTGAACCGGCAGCTACATGTGATCTAAAATTTCTATCATGGAAGACTGCTTTTCTGGTGGCGATTACTTCTGCCAGAAGAGTTTCAGAGCTTCAAGCTTTGTCAGTAAAACCCCCGTACTTGGTTTTTCACAAAGACAGAGTATCTCTCAGGCCAAATCCTTCCTTTGTCCCTAAAGTTTGTTCCAGTTTCTGCTTACAACAATCGTTAGAACTTCCAGTCTTTTTTCCAAAATATTCTAACAAAGCGGAATTCATATTCCACATACTAGATGTCCACAGGCAGTTGCGTTTTTATTTAGACAGGACCAAACAAACAAGGAAAACAGATCAGTTGTTTGTATCCTTTGCAGACAATAAATTGGGCAAAGCTGTCACAAAGGTCACTATTGCCAAATGGATCAGGGACTGTATTACTCAAGCTTATTCTTATTCTAACAAAGAGCTTACCACCTCTGTCAAAGCTCATTCTACAAGGGCTATGGCTACTTCGATAGCATTTCATTCTAAGCTTGCCATTAGTGACATTTGTGCTGCGGCTACATGGTCTTCCCCGCACACTTTCATTTCCCACTACAAATTGGATGTGGCATCTAGAGGACGAGCTTCATTTGGTTCCACAGTGCTCAGGAGTGTTTTCTAATGAGCCACCCGGGATTTAGGTGCTAGGGACGCTGTCCCATCAGTACAGAATGTAGGCGAGATAGGATCACATAACATCTTTTAGTTATGTACTCACCATAACTTTAGATGTTTGGGATCCATCTCGCCTACATTCCTAATAACCCACCCTCCTTCCCCCTTCCTTGGAGATCTGAGGATATCAGAATGTCCGAATCCTGTTGTTTCATCTTGAAACATCTAACAATGTTATATAAATAAGTTGTGCATGTGTGCATGAATGCGGACAAACAAGATCTGGGGGATTAGTGGTGGTGCATCCTGGGATAAGAAATAGCTCAGCCAATAAGAGGCCTTGCTCTATAGCATAGCGTGCCGATTCGGAGCCGAGGGATCGGCTCCGAGCCCATCAGTACAGAATGTAGGCGAGATGGATCCCAAACATCTAAAGTTATGGTGAGTACATAACTAAAAGTTCACGTTACTTCAGATTACTAGACAGTCTCAGAATATCTACAGACATATGAATTTAAATTTACTTGGTGTTATAAAATGTAATGCTTAATAATATGTAAAGATGTCAGCTGTTGCCGACAGAGTGTAAATGAATGCTGTGTACCTGGGTGTTTAATAAAAACACTCTCAAGGATTCATTAACATGCGAGCACACATCTCGCTAAACCTACATGTTTTGTTTGTGTTAGTGCAATGTGAGTGCTGGAACCATAAAGCCAGGAGAAGGGGGAGCCCCCCACTTTTACAGCTGCAAGACCTGTCGGAAAAATTAATAAAGTGGAGTTTTCATGCTAATGTGGATTCCCACGTAGAAGTTAAACTAACGAAACTAGCTGTTCTTGTTCTCTTATTGCTCTGTGTTACAGGAGTTATGCTGCCGCTGTTCTTCTATTGGTGCTGCTACAGCCAGAGTCATACTGCTAAGGAGAGTTTTATTTTTTTATTTGCAGGAGTTGTGCTGCTCCTGTGTGTGTGTGTGTGTGTGTGTGTGTGTGTATGTGTGTGTGTAAGAGCCTGAATTCTCCACCCATACCACCACTTGTGATTCAGGGCAATGAGTCCATAGCTCTCAACAGTCCAGATTTTCACAGAATATTTGGCTCATACTTTTGGTCTGTTCCTCTTAATATTTGAGGTTTTCTGGCAAATCAGTGAGAACTGAATTCACTAAATAATGATAGCCCTTTATGTTTCAGTCTTCCTATCTTGCAGGAAACACATGGTAACACAAAACATTTTATTTTAGCAACTTTCTAAGATTACACAAACAATATTTAAAATGTGTCCCTGGTTTGGGGCCTTTGTACCCCCCCAAATTCATTTTGCTTTTTCCAGATTTCTTGTGCTGTGAAGTTGAGAGATTTAATTGAGTGTCAAATGGATTTTACAAGGAGGTGAGAGCTTCAGGGGAAGAGAAGTTTAGTGCTACTTATACTAAGCTGTTTGTTTTGAAAGTAGCACAACAGGTAGTATACTTGCTTTTGATGCAGACGGCTGAGGGTTCTACTCCCACAGTATACAGATGGATCGCTGATACTGTACTGTGTTGTACTTTAAAGGGAGTAGATGCTACAGTCCTATGAATGTCCTCCTTTGGAGAAGTTACTTAGTAACTATGTTTCTGTTATCAGTTTGCCATTCATAGTTTCATACTAGCTTTTCATTTTTTTTAATGTAGCATATGCAATTTATTCTTCAAGGGCAACAGGCACTTTATTTGTAGATGAAGCAATGAAATATAATGTTGTTTGCTAGCAGCAACCTCTTCATTAGTTACAGATCCCTTTAATGTGGATTTATTTAGATGACTTACTTCTGCAGAGATTTTGCATATTTACTGATATTGGTGGATTGTAATGACAGATGTTTGAGTGGCCTTTTATGATTGAAATCTTCTGAAATAGGTCGTTTTTTCATTATTGGGTCATACATTTTGTTTCATTTCTTACTAGAAGACTGTTCTAAACTACACATTTAAAACACATTCTAACAAGTGGTGCTGTATTATACAATGAATATAGTTTAATACAATCAGGAAGGTGAATCAAAGAATGCATACATGTATGCTTACTCACAGGATGCAGGAGATCAAAACAGGGGACGAGACCAGTCACCAATGGAGTCCCCCAGGGCTCGGTGCTGAGACTTTTTCTGTTTGATATATACATCTCAAAAGTAGAAGGAAATACGAAAGGGCTTTGGTCAACTAAGTTTGAGATGACTGCAAGCTAGGATAAGTTACTGAATCCCCAAGTGACTTAGCCAGGAAGGTTTGTCCCAAACAATAACTGGTGCCAGAATCCTGAATTGAAACTAAACTCCAAGAATTACATAATCATATCCTTTGGGAAGTCATCTACTCCAAGGAACTGCCAAATTGAGAAAGCCCCCTGAGAACTGACCTAGTTATTTGGCATTTGGGAACTTGTGTGTACAGTGACCCAACTTTTGACCAACATGTGCCCAGAGTCCTAATAGTCTTTCTATACTGCTCAGCTTATAAACAAACTGATTTTGACTAGATCTAGAGATGTTATTGTCCCGCTTTACAAAGCTCTCATTAGGTCAATCATTTTGTATAATGCCCACTTTGGCATGTATCTGTCCAGACCCATACAACAATTGAAATACCCACACAGATACCTTACTAAAAAGATACAAGTCCTAAACAATAGATCTTGCATGGACCACTTCAAAGATTTATCACTATACTCAGTATCTTTCTGAGTGCTTACAGGTGATATGTCTGGCGTACAAGGCATCCTCTGACCTAATACAGATGAACCTACTGAACATCAGCAAGTCAAATGGCATCAGAAGTACTAAGTCTAGGTATCTAAAGTGAATGTTGTGGAGAGATGGATATATATCACAGAGGCTACCACTGTTCCAGAACAGACTATCCATTCAAGTAAACCAAAGCTCATCCCTGTCCATATTCAAATGCAACTTAGACCTAAGGATGGGTAATAGAAAATGTACTTGAGGATTACTCCTCATGTCACTAATGGATAGAGGCAGTTCCTAAATGCTGCATTCCTTACATGAGTCCCCTCAAATTTATTCCCACTAGGGCTAATATACAATTATCATCCATGGGATAGGTAAGACCAATCAGGAAATGGTAATTCAAGCACCAAAAGGGAAATTGGCTAAGCTTAAAATGTCATCCAAGTGAACCTATGTTGTGGTAGTAAATAGTTTTAAAAAATTGCCCTTTTTAGATCACTAAGTGCCCCTCTCACCCTCCACCCCCCCCCCATCTTCAACAGCTTCCGGCACCTCTGATTATGTGCAGCAGTGCTCATTGACTATTCAAGCTACTAAGCAAAGCTGCCCATTTAGCAGCACCTGATCATTGGCAGAACACCTGCAACCAGCCACTGTCAGGTGCACAGAGGCTCGAGCACACAATATAAACAACAGGTTGTATACATACACAATCCCAGTAACCGGACACAGATCAACAGCAGAATACAAGCCAAGGTTAACTTGAAATACATAAATAAGAGTCAGGGGAAGCTTATCGAGGAATGAGTAGTTATGGAACTTGAAGGGCTACCACTTATTACAGGATTCCAAAAACCTCTAATCTGTCGTCGTTGTACTGAAGATATATTTTTTGTTTGGAAAGGTGGTAAACCAGACCTTGACATTTTTGTTCAGGCTTTATCGGCTAACATTGGTTTCTTAAAATTTGTTATTTCTGGATGCAGTCAAATAGTGCATTTCTTGGACACTAGCATTTCTTTTAATTCCACCATGGTTCAACTTAGCACAACAGTCTACAGAAAAGACACAGAAATCATTTTCTTGATTTCAGCAGTCAACATCCATATTTCATGAAAGTGAATTTTGGGAAATGTCAGTACATTCACTTTTCCAGGTTGATCAGTGATGATAACACGTTTAAAATTGAATCCTTGCTGCTGCAAAAAATGTTTTCCCAACGTAACTATCCGCAGACTTTACTTGACAAGCTTTTCCAAGAGGTACACTGTACACATTACATTAAATTCCAGCCTATAATAAAGTATGGTTTCAACACATCCAACAATGTTGTTTCAGCTAAAGATAGAACTTGTTGTTTACTATTCCTATTAGAAGGGACATGGCTGGTATCCGCAATATTCTTAATAGGAATTGGGACATTATCAGTAAAAGTCAAATGATAAGTACTACATTAGGTGATACTCCTCCTTTTGCCTACAAATGCACTAAAATACTTAGAATGTATTTTGAAAACAGAGACCCCCCCCTTTTCTTCACTAACACTACCAATTTTTCTCAAGGTCCAATTGATATACATGCTGTTGGGGGTCGCCACAGCAGAACTCTGGTTCGCTAATGATTGGCAGTAGATTTTTATGAAACGCCGAGGTGCCAGCTCGACGCCCAACCTTTAACGAAGGCACACCCATTTATGCACGCATGTCTTTCAAACACTACCCAACTGCGGGGAGGACATGCAGACTCCACACAGAAGGCACTCCCAAGCCAAGCCAAGAAACGAATAGGAGAACCTCTTGCTGTGAGGTAACAACGCTACCGCCGTACCACCGTGGCATGGACATAAATGTGACAATTGCATTGTGTGCAAATTTATTTTTACAGGAACACATTATGTTTTCAATCATAACAACTATGTGGTTAGGTTTACAACATTTTACAATTCTCATTCTACATTCATTGTTTATGCAGCAGTTTGTCAAGCATGTATAAGGTTTTATGTTGGGGAAAACTTGCAGAAAGCTTTCAGACCACATTAAGGAGCATTTAGAGGTGATCAGAGAGCAGAATGAAAACAATGCCCTAGCAAAACACAAACTGATTCACAGAACCTTCACACAATACTGCTTTTTTGTTCTTGAAAAGATTTCAGAATGCTTTGGGGACTGTGACGCTACTGGAATTTAATGAAATGAAATGGCAGCTTCTGCTTAATGCAGAAGCGAGACTAAGACTTAATGATCATGTAAACCTTAAATGCGCATTGCGCTGGCTTGCTTAAAAACTTCCTATGCTACTATTTTTATTTTTATGTTGTAACACTGATCACTTTTCTGTTTTTTTTTTTTAAATACACTTTACAATGACAGTTTACAGCTACTGTGGTTAAATTGGGGACTACTGATCGAACAACAAAATATCTTGTGAACACTGCATTTATCTTGGTGTAATACCGTATGTTATAAGTTTTGTTTTTCAGGATATTTTTCTCATAGTATGTACAATTTAATGTTATTTACCTTAAATTTAATTTTATTACAAATTAGGTTGTGAAAGTGCACCAAGCTCCTTTTGTTGTCAACACGTGCAAACGTACATGCTGTTTATACCGATGTTATTGTTTAAAGAATGTTATGTTCCTTTAACAGCATAAACCAGACTTTACAGACAGTATTTATATTTATATTAATGGCACTAGTCCATACTTCTCGCTTCACCTCTTTAATTTCTTTTACCTTTTTGCCATAGGTTAACTTTTTGGCTTCAGTTTCCACATTGGACGCATAATATATCGACCTTACCTTTACTGGCTACATATTACCTTTATGCTATAGGATAATTTCATTGATGCATTTTGCTCATTGGATGCCCAATATATCTGACTTATTTTTACTGGCCCTAGGAGGCATGTTATTTTACTAGACATAACCATTCAGTTAGTGCTCATTTACTTTTATGTTTTCATACTATTCCACTGTTATAAAACAGAGCCTTGCAAACATTTTAATAATATTATAGGATAATGATGCCTTTTTGTTTAAATACTGGGGATTGACATACTTCTCTGATCCAATACGTCTTATTTCTTTGTGATACCACGTTGCCTTCTTACTAAAAACTCACCTTATTTTTAATACAACATATTATCTTTTGTTCACCTTTTGGTTCAAAATTTTTTTGTACTGTGGCCTAGATTTATACTTTAATTACATTCATGCTATTAGATTATTTCTTGGTTGCATTTGATGGACAGCACATACAGAATCATTTTTACTGGATATAGAATACATATTTCCTTCTTGCTATTGGATGAATTTTTGCCTACTTGTTCCTCATTGGATGTCATATACAAATAATATATATTTTACTGGCCACACAATAAATGTAGCCACTTACCACTTTTCGATAACGCTGCAGTTTTTAAACCAGACCTATACAAATATTTATTAATGCAAAAAGCTGCCTTTTACGTTGATACCTGAGATTAGCTGACTTGTCTGATTCGATACTTGTTATATACATTTGCGCTACCAAACTGCAGGCTTCCAGGACCTCATCCTTGTTTACAATGCAACATTTTACTTTTAATAACTTCTTGATTCACAATACTGTAGTGTATGCCCCATATTTTTTACTATACATAACTACTGAATCAGCACTACACTTATTTAATTTCAGATACTGACACCTTTACTACTTTAGCAACAGCTTTTGGGTTTGACAAGACGAAGTGTTGAATGTGTGACATAAAACATAGTACCCACAAGACGATGTTAATTTTGATTTTTTTTTTACTTCAGATTTGTTGCTTTGGTTTAATTCTTACTGCTTTGCAGCGTAAACTTTGATTGGCTTCATGTCAAAGGTTGATTTTACTTAACATGTTTTTTCATTGGCTACATAACACCAAGAGCTCAATCTTATGGGCTAGAAGTTTTTTTTTTATTTTGGGTTTGTTGCTTTGGTTTAATTCTCACTACCTCGCAGCATAAACTTTCATTGGTTTCATGTCATAGGTTGATTTTTCTAAACATGTTTTTTCATTGGCTACATAACACCAATAGCTTGATCTCACTGACTGTCAAATACAGGGTATTTTTCCAAAATATGGTACTTGACAACACTTTTCATTTTTGATGATATTACTGTTTCCAGGCTTTTATAGCTCAGTGTAACATCAGCACCACATACACTATGAGCTACTCGTTGTTTTGATACAGAGGCTGACACGTTATGTGGATGTTATGTTCTTAAAGCCCAAAAGGTTTTTTACCTTTCTTTAACATCACAGAATCAATAAAAAAAGAAAACTATATTACAGGGGTACAGCAAATAATTATGTTATTACAATTTTTAATTAACTCTATAAGTACACACTGGCTTACGTTTGGGTACAAATTACTGTTTCCAGACATTTAGAGCTCTGTGTAATGTCAGCACCACATACACTGAGCTACTTGTTGTTTTGATACAGTCAGAGGCTGACACGTTATGTGGATTTTATGTTCATAAAGCCCAAAAGGCATTTAGCTTTAATGTCACAGAACCAAAAAAGAAACAAAACTATATTACAGGGGTACAGAAAATAATTAAGTTATTAACATTTTTAATTAAGTCTATAAGTACACACTGGCTTATGTTTGGGTACAAATCTTTGGTACCTTATCGATATTAATATTAACTGGCTTTGTAGCTTTAGTATGCCACTTTTTTGGTGACTTTTCTAAATGATTGGTCTACTCTACCAGCATGCTATTAAAGATAGTGAATTTCATATTCCCGTAGACAGGGAATTAAATGTTGGCTAATGTACTTCCTTAGAATTATGTGCTATGCAACATGAGAAAGATAAGACACCATTTTCAAAAACCCTTCCAGTTTTACATTAGTGTAGCATCATAGGCCAATAAGGGAGTGTATGCTTGTTTCATTGGTTACACACCATCATTTCTTCATGTTTACTGGCTGCTGCTGTTTAGATTTCAGGATTCCCATTGGTTAATATGGTTTGCCTGATACTAATAATGTATTATTTAAGATTTTGGTTAATCTCTAGATTTTTATTCTGATGATGTTCTTCATATCAATAAAGGACGAAAACGCTCAATATCTGACACGTGTAGTTCTTCTCATTGCTTTTGTGGTTTTATAATTTTTATATATATAAGCAGATTAATGTACAGACAAGAGTAATTAAATGTATTATTAACTACAGAAATAATTGTGTCCACTTAGGGACACGTCTATGTAATAAAAAGGAAATGCTGACAAAAAGATGTGATAAGGACACAGCTGCAGTGTAACAAGGGGAGTAAATGTGATACATGTAAAATGAGTGTAAATTGCAGAGGTGAGATAACAATTACCAAGGAAAGGTGATATATTAGGGTAGTGCACATAAGTAATAAACACATAAGCTGGGTATCCAGAAAGACATATATTGTGACAAACATTATGCCATAGTCCCCACCTATCATGTAAAACAGTTGTACTGAACTGTAAAACTGTTTCCATATGCACTTCAGAAAAGGACTTTCTATTGTAATTTTTTGATACTTGTAACCATAGAAAGGCTATTGTAAAGTTAAAATTGTCTTACCAAAGCATGTGTTGTATATGAATGTAAATTATACAATAATTTATAAGCTGTAAAATATACAGATTGTTTTCCACTATACACTTCCTAAGACATGCTCAGAAAAAATTTGTACTCACATGATTATATAGTAGATGCCTAGCTACCCCTGCATTGTAGGTATATGTAGGCATTTCAGTGTCTTAAATATATGAATAAAACAATAATCAAGTCATCATGGCAATGTACACACCTGTGCCAATGTCGAAATACTGATAAAGAATCACAGACATCTGTGCAATTGTTCTAATGTTGTTCTGCTTTCAGCTTTTCCCGGTTAGGGGTAGCCACAGTGAAACTCCGGTCTGCTAATGATTGGCAGTAGATTTTTATGGTGCCAAGGTGCCAGCCTGACACCCAACCTTCAACGAAGGCATGCCCATTCACGCATGTCTTTCAAACGCCACGCGACCGCGGGGAGAACATGCAGACTCCACACAGAAGGCGCTTCAGCCGATAATCGAACTGGAGAACCTCTTGCTGTGAGGTGACAGTTACTGTGTTTACTATGACTTATATAATTCAATTTAAGTCCTGGAACCTAAAGAATGCTACAACAATAAAAATAGTTTGTGACAAAGAGTTTGCCATTTGTACTTCTTTCATAACCTCTGCGGTTCCAGAGATGTGAACATCTGTATGAAATGTGAGGACATAACTGGATTCTGTCAAAAGAGTTAGGCTCTGCCCTTTGGAAGTTGCAGTACAAATTTCCTGAGCTCCATTGGTTTGAATGAGTTAAAAGTGTGGTGTGATTAATCTCAAAAATCTACAGGTCATTAAATGTGCTAAACTGCACAGGTTGTGTAATCCAGTCACTCCAGTGACTGTAGAAGGACACTGATGCAGAATACTTAGAGAATACCAGATTCAAACTCATCCCTTACTAAGTCTGCAAGCTAGAGAACATCATCTCATTTCTTGATGCCATAGGCGAAGGTTTAGTACAAAAGTGACATAAATAACATTTCAACAAATGGTCTCATCAGTGCTTAACAAAACAGTTTTTGTTCTAAAATAGAGATAAAGCATTGAAAGAGCTGTCTCCTGGTATACAACTACATAGCAGATCTGTGGATAATGCCATTTCTGCATACATCAACATTCAAACCCACACTGACACAACTGAGACTATGGATTTGATTTGAACCAACCACGGTGTTGCAGCGGTTAGCGTTGCCGCCTCACAGCAAGAGGTTCTCCGATTCGATTCTCGGCTGGGGTGCCTTCTGTGCGGAGTCTGCATGTCCTCCTGTGGTCGTGTGGGCTTCCTCCGGGTGCTCTGGTTTCCTCCCACATCCCAAAGACGTGCAGTAGGTGGATTGGACACTCCAAATTGGCTCTAGGTGTGAGTGTGTGTATGTGTGTGCCTTCTATGGAAGGTTGGGCGCCGGGCTGGCAACTCGACACCGCAAAACTCCACTGCCAATCATGGGCGGACAGGTGATCCGCTGTGGTGACCCCTAACTGGGAAAAGCCGAAAGAAGAAGAAGATCTAAGATCACAAGCTAGAGGACATTGCATGAATTGCAAGCACTACACAAGAAGCTTGACTACAATAGTGAGATAGTGCACTTTTGAAAAGATGACATCATCATTGTTTTGCTAGGGCGATGTGTGTGCTAAAAGAGGCTGAAAGTGGTGGGACAACCCACTCCCACTGCAAATCTACACATCAGACCTTCATGTACATGCATACTTACACAGAGTCTATGGATTAATGTCTATATTTGAACCGACTACCAAACTAAGATCAGAAGCTAGAGGACATTGCATGAACTGCAAGTACCACATGAAAAGTTTGATTACAACAGTGAGAATGTGCGCGTATGAAATGATGACATCACCATTGTTTTTCTGCAGCAGTGTGTGTATTAAAAGAGAATGAAAGTTTGTGACAGATCACTACAACTGTAAAGCCATACAGTATATCAGTGGGTGAAGCATTTCTACCAAGCACTAGAGAGTCACACACTCTCAGGCTAGTCAGTCACTGCTGGTTTCAAGCCCCCTACCTATCTAGTTACACAATATGAACTGCAAGCACCACAGGAGAAGTCTTAATGTAAGTGTAAAATAGAGTATGTTTGAAAGACTAACTTCATCATTATGTAGCAGAAAAATTGGTTGTGTTAAAAGGAGAAGAAACTAATGGTGTAGGACTCTCTCCGTGAAAATGATTTCTCCCTAGTGGAAGTGTACACAACCGATCTGTTGCCAAAGCCATATCAAACTAGTATAGAGAGAGAAAGAGAGGGAGACACACACACACACACACACACACACACACACACACACACACACACACACACACACACACACACACACACTTATTCTAGTTCCACATTGTTGGATTCAAACAACCTACCTGTCTAATTACACAATGTAGAGAACACAGTATCAAGTGCAAGTGTTACAGTAGAAGTGTGATTATAGACGTATGGTAGAGCACATATTAAAGGCTGACATCAGTGTGTTGAAGAGAAGATACCTTAGTTAAAAGTGGAAGAAACTGATGGGGGAGCACCCTCCTGATGTAAATGTGCCTCCTGAGTAAAGTGCCCACATCATGTGTGTGTGTGTGTGTGTGTGTGTGTGTGTGTGAAACCAGTCCTACACAGAACTACAAACACAGAACCACACTCATGCCTTTGTTTTTTTTTTTATGAAAAGATTTCAAGCCAGCATAAACTGAAGCACTGCTGATGATTCCCTGCTGGGTGAGGAAAGTAAACCTATATTTTTTCTCTTTGACTGACAGAGCTGCTTTATGTTTTACCTGCTCCATATTGTTTTCTATTTTAAAAAATCTGCTTGGCCTGGTGTTTTGTTTTATGTGAGAGATAGGCACTCAAATTATCTAGGCTGCACATTTCACATGGTTTTCTTTGGTTACATTGTCTTTTGAGTGATACTTCAATACACAGTGACTTTTTGGGCCTTCATCTCTTTCTGAAAAGATTTCAATCCTGCATAAACTAAAACAATGCTGGTGATTCCCTGCTGGGCAAGGGAGGTAAACCTATATTTTTTCTATGACTGATAGAGCTGCTTTCTGTTTTACCTGCTCCATTTTGTTTTCTGTTTTAAGAAATCTGTCTGACCTCATGTTTTTGTTCATTGTGAGAGAAAGAAATTCAAATTATCTAAGCTGCATATTTCACATTTTTTCATTAGTGTCCTTCCCGTGGTCGAGTGGCCTCCAAAAGACATGCGTGAATGGGCATGCCTTCACTGAAGGTTGGGCATCGGGCTGGCAACTCGACATCATAAAAATATCTACTGCCAGTCATTAGCGGACCGGAGTTCCGCTGTGGTGACCCCTAACCGGGAAAAGCTGAAATGACAAACAACATTGTATCTTGAGTGAAACTTAAATACACAGTGAATTTCTGGGCCTTTATCTTTTTCTGAAAAAATTGCAAGCCTGCTTAAATTAAAAGCACTGCTGGTGATTTGCTGCTAGTTGTTTCCCACTCACCTTTCCCTTTGTTTATCTGCTTTTTAATCTTGGTGTTTTTAAGCTGCCCACCCTTACTGTAAATTGAGCTTAATAAGCTCCCCACTTTCTACGCTGCTTTTGATATCTTGAATCATTTAATTGCCTTTCCTTGTGCTTATATTGAAAAAGTGCATTTTGCCTCTCATTCTCTGTTCTACTGATCTGCATTATCTGAACTTATTATCTAGCTAGAAGTTGGATAAAGTAGTGCATTTCTATACTCCAGCAAACACTTGTTTTTACATCAAGGGGTCAGTGGATTTTCCATCTAGTGCACTAGGAGGTAGCCATTTTTTTTAGGTTGGGGAAACACTTGAGCTTTTTGCATGTAGTTTTATTGGCTGATGGGCTTATTAATCATTTTATCTTGTTTTTAGTGTCTTTATAAATTCTGTACAATTGATTGGCTCTTGGCTTATTTATATAAAGTAAAGTACTTTTATTGAATAATCACACTCTTATAAGCTGTTTAAAGTACACTGCTGTATCCACATCATTAGGTTTATTAATGGTAGCATTTTGTATCTTTTAAGTTTGCTTGTGGTAGCATTTCACTCCAGACACTCCTTTACTGCACTTTTGTATTAAGAGGACTGGGATTATTCGTCTAGTAGCAGTAAGTGTTTACCTGGTCTATCTGAGATAGGAAACATGCGAAAGTGCTCTAAGTATTTTTGCACTTCTCTTATATACTCTGTATTTCAGCAGTTTAAAAAAACTGTACTGTCTCCTGCTGCTTTAAGTAGTTAATTGTACTGTATTACATTGTATCTGTTAGCTGTAGGGCTGTTATAGTAGTGTGTGTGCTCTTGTTACATTTTGGCTCCAAACCAGTTATTCTACATTGAGAAGGTGTTTTTCTGCACCCTTGTAGCAGAATAGTGCTAAGATAACCTGTCTGAGTTGAAGACTGCTGGTGGAAGGCTTATATTGTTTACATTTCTGATTGGTAGTTAGCTTAGAACTTGTTTCTCTGTGCTCATATTTAAGCCTCACATTTGTACAGTGCTGCTTTTCACTTTGTGCTGGTTAGCAGTGCCCTGTACAGACGCAAAAGCCTAGAAGTTTAGTTTTTCCCTAAACAGGTGTCAGTGAAACCCTTCCAAACTTTTCTGCTTTCCTAGGAGCAACTCAGTTGCACATTGAGCAGCGTTGCTTTTTGATAATCCCTAGCCTACACAAAGTATAAGTCCCTCTTGTAGTCTTGGAGCTACCAGCACAGTCCTGTCAAATTAATCCATTCCCTTCCCTATTAAAACATACAGTAAGTGTCTGTTATCATGGATGGGCAGTTTCCATCATCTCTCTGGCCACCGGACGGCTCGACACCAATGCATTTCTATACACTTTCATGTATAAATTTATATGTATTGTATATGTGATTTTTTGGTGGACAGTTCAACCCTGGACTATTTGACCCCAGACTATTTGACCTCAAATATAATCTTTTAAGAACTTTATCATTAAGTTGTTAAATAATCAATTATTTAATAATAATACTGTTAATTTTTCATTGTAAATACATTTTATTAAAATGCTTTAATTGTTTCATCTTTAACATATAATAACTAATGTTATGTTTTAACATATTATGACTACTGTTACTTTATAACAAACTTTATAACATGTTTTCCATCAATTAAATATATATTTTTTATTTTATATTATGTTGATATGTTAACTAATCTATTATCTACTATAAATAATTTCTTTAATGGTTGTTTTTATCTTCCCCACCTCTATTTCTGAGATGTCACTTCCATGACTGTGTTCATGTAACATACCCATTACCTCATTTGTAGATACAATTGTATGAATTCTGGATTTACAGTTATAGGACGTTCTTTAGTCACATCTCCAAAATGTTATTGTCTGATCATGGTTGTATTTTGCAAAGCAGTACAGATATCCATTAGAACTTACTTTTTCTCGATTTGTTTTTGAGGTAATTTTCAACATGTTTAACTGATTCTCTGCTGGAACTATAATTATAACTATAGTAATTATGTTTTACAACTGTTTGATAACTAATCCGGATGTCCACAGCATGACCTTGTCCGGAGTTTTTGTTAATTGATTTATTCCTTATATTTTTTGTATATAAGTATTAGTTTTATGTTACATTTCTAGAGATAACTTATCTTTTAATATCTTATCTGTATTTTTATACTTAACGTACTTTATTTTTCTACACTGATATTGTTACCGTTATATGTTAACTCCGGAATACATCAGGCTGCAAACTTCCGGTATTTATCCAACTGGTTATTTCCCTCTTTTTTTTCAGTTATTGCTTTTCATTATAATTTCTTTTTTTTTCTAGAATTACTGTAGTTGAAGCACATAAATATGAAAGAAAGACTGTCTAAACTAATTTTAAGAATACTTACAGTCTTTCTTTTCTATTCATGCTCTAAT
Organism: Protopterus annectens; assembly: GCF_019279795.1. Taxonomy (NCBI): domain Eukaryota; kingdom Metazoa; phylum Chordata; order Ceratodontiformes; family Protopteridae; genus Protopterus; species Protopterus annectens. The sequence goes on along the minus strand of NC_056728.1, from coordinate 1,306,719,323 downwards.
TTGCTTTGGCTTCACTCCCTTTGCATTTTTTACTGGGGTCCAACCGTCCAGGATCGAATCGGTTGGGGGAAAATCCTCTGTAGGTGAATTGGCGGGGTCCAAACATCCTGTACCCATACTGACAACCACTTACTCCTGAAAAAGACAAATACTTTATGTGAGACATGTAGTTACTCTATGAAATTGGAGGAAAGGCTCTCACATATGGACAAATTGAATGCCACACAAGTTTTCAGTACACACACACACACACACACACACACACACACACACACACACACACACACACACACACACACACACACACACACACAAATTACCTCCTGCTTGATGATGGTATAAGAAGTTTCAAAGCCCCCTTGAATGCAGATAACAGGGACTCCTATGCAGAGATGTACACTAATGCCCTGTATAACCACTTAAGCAGTTGTATAGAATCATCTGTACCTGACTGGATTAAAATCAGATCTTGCCAAAAAAAACAAGCCACCCTGGTGGACCCCTAGTATAAACAGGCTATACAGAGAGAAAGAAGCTAATGTCCAAGAACGAGAGGGAACTGGCTCAGTAGAGGAAGAAATTGCTCTCTAGCTTAAGCAAAAAATTAGAGATCTTGTCAAATCTTCCAAAGGTAATTATGAAGTAAAATAGGCTCCCTAGCTAAGTATAATCACAAGGCATTCTTTAATTACATCTCAAATCTAAAAAGGAATACCCGGCTATGGGCTGAACTGGATGTGTATGGCACCATCTATACTGAACTGGAGGTAATAGCCAACCTGCTAGCTGACAGATTTGAAGCAAACTTCACCCCCCCGGTCCCCTCCCATCATCCCAAAGTACACCTGTCACCATTCCGTCGCCTATTATCTCAAGACAGCAGGATCTTAATGCTCATCGAGGCCAAAAACATGGCCTCAGTGGGACCAGACAATATCCCAGGTTGCCTTTTAAACAACTTAAAACATGACCTTGCAGACCCACTTGGATACATGTTTAACCACAGCCTGTGAACTGGCTATGTTCCCGAGGAATGGAGGACAGCAACAGTAATCCCTCAGCACAAAGGGGGATCATCAACTGGCCTTCAGAATTATAGCCCCATAAGCTTGACTAGCCTCATCTGCAAGGCCATGGAAAGAATCATTATGGACCTTATGAAGAGATAAGTCAGCAAGCAAAGGACTTGGTGAGTACCTTCTCGAGGTGGACCCTGTTTTTCACAAAATCTCACCAAGGTGACACTGATATATAGACTGCATATATCTTGGACAGAAATAAGTCCAAAACAAAAAAGATAGCTGTGTGCACAAGTCCCATTATAAAAAAAGTGCCCAATCCCGATAGGTACACTGGTGTCAGGACTGGAAAAAATGACAGTGTAGACTCCTCAAAATCCAGAAACATTTCTACAATGGGGCCAGGCCAGGCCTAAGGGGAGGATGGCCCTCTGTTGTAGAAAGAAGTAGCTGTCCATAAAAATCACAAAAACTGATAGGCCAAAGAAGAGCCGTAAAGATGATAAAGTGGACTGTTGGTGATAAGAAAGAAATTGTGCATTGTTACTATTATGCAAAAAGCCTAGAATTACCAGACGGAGGATATACAAAGAGATTAAGAGATAAATTAGAGGAAATAAATACTCTTTCACAGGAAAAACTGTCAGAAGCTTCAAATAAAAATTTGTGTTCATTAATACAACAGATTTTTGAAAACATTATATAGATCAAAAAAATTTGATCTGTTTGGAAAAAGAAGCATCTGAGGAGGTGCGAAAATTTAAACAACAAAACCTAGACATTTTTGAATATTATAAAAAAGAAATATGGACATGGAAAGAAAGAGAGATTTGATATGATGCAAATATTTATGCAAAGGTGAAAGCCAAGTTAACTAATATAGAGAAAGCAGTCACAAAGATATTCAAAGAGAAATTCAGGCAAAGCATCCAGATATGGAAAATTTCACAATAAAACAATATCACTAAGATGTAATATGGAAAAGAAGATTAGTAAAGCAGAAGTTAAAGAAACAGAAGTTGAAGTTATGGAGTGTCTGTGGAGTGAAGGACTTAATGTAGAAAGTCTAACACAGACAGCATCACAGCATGATGGAGTGAGTCCCCAAAGGAAGGAGAAGCAGGAAGATCAGGAGACATCTGAAGAAATATGGACATGGGAAAGGAAAAGAGATTTAATATGGTGAAATATGTATGCCAAGGAGAAAGGAAAACTAACCAGTACAAAAAGAGCAGCAGCAAAGATATTTGAAGAGAAATACAGGCAAAGGAATCTGGATATGGAAAACTTTACAATATAGAAAATAAGAAGACAAAGAGGAAAAGTAGAAAAGGAGATCAGTAATGGAGAAGTTAAAGAAATTAAAACTAATGTTATGGAGCACCTGCAAAGGGAAGGATGCAGTGTAGAAAGTCTAATTCAAAAAGCACCACAATAGGATAGATGTATATATTCACTTTAGAATCTCAAATGCCTGAAAACCCGAATGTCATATGGTTGAGACCATATGATTGAGTTTTCAGAAGCTTGAAATTCTGAAATTAATCCAACGAGGTTCTCCGATTCGATTCTCGGCTGGGGTGCCTTCTGTGCGGAGTCTGCATGTCCTCCCTGTGGTCGTGTGGGTTTCCTCCGGGTGCTCCGGTTTCCTCCCACATCCCAAAGACATGCAGTAGGTGGATTGGACACTCCAAATTGGCCCTAGATGTGAGTGTGTGTATGTGTGTGCCTTCTGTGGAAGGTTGGGCGCCGGGCTGGCAACTCGACACTGTAAAACTCCACTGCCAATCATGGGCGGACAGGTGATCTGCTGTGGTGACCCCTAACTGGGAAAAGCCGAAAGAAGAAGAAGATCTAAGATCACAAGCTAGAGGACGGTGCATGGTGCAGGCACCAAACTTGACCACAATGTCGGGATGTGCACGAGAAAAGATGACATCATCATTGTTTTTGCTAGAAGCGTGTGTGTGCTAAAGAGGCTGAAAAGTGGTGGAGACAACCCTCCCGCTGCAAATCTACACATCAGACCTTCGTAACGCATGCATACTTACACAGGTCATAGTTAATGGTCTATATTTGAACGACTTCGTAAACTAAGATCCAGAAGGCTAGAGGACATTGCATGAACTGCAGTACACATGAAAGGATTTGATTACAACAGTGAGAGTAATGTGGCGTATGAAGTAATGGCTTATCACAGATTTGTTTTTCTGCAGCAGTGTGTGCGGTAACAGAAGGGAACGAAAGTTTGGGACAGATCACGCTACAACTGTAAAAACCATACAGTTATATCGGTGGGTGAGGCATTTCTGCAAGCACTGAGAGTCACACACTCTGGTTAGGCTGAGTCTGTCACTGCTGGTTTCAAGCCTACCTATCCCCTAGTTACTGGTTGATATGAACAAGCACCACAGGAGAAGTCTTGAATGTGAAGGTGTAAAATAGAGTATATGTTTTGAGAAAAGATAACTTCATCATTATGTAGCCAGAAAAATTGGTTGTGTTAAAGGAGAAAAGAGACTTAACGATTGTAGAGACTCTCTCATTGAAAGAATGATTTCTCTAGTGAGGAAAGTGTGTACACAACCGATCTGTTGTAGAAGCATAATCAAACTTAGTATAGAGGAGGAGAAAAGGAACACACATTTACCGTTACACACACACACACACACACACACACACGTGACGGCACACACTTATTCTAGTTCCACATTGTTGGATTCAAACAACCTACCTGTCTAATTACACAATGTAGAGAACACAGTATCAAGTGCAAGTGTTACAGTAGAAGTATGATTATAGACGTATGGTAGAGCACATATTAAAGGCTGACATCAGTGTGTTGAAGAGAAGATACCTTAGTTAAAAGTGGAAGAAACTGGTAGGGGAGCACCCTCCTGATGTAAATGTGCCTCCTGAGTAAAGTGCCCACATCATGTGTGTGTGTGTGTGTGTGTGTGTGTGTGTGTGAAACCAGTCCTACACAGAACTACAAACACAGAACCACACTCATGCCTTTGTTTTTTTTTTATGAAAAGATTTCAAGCCAGCATAAACTGAAGCACTGCTGATGATTCCCTGCTGGGTGAGGAAAGTAAACCTATATTTTTTCTCTTTGACTGACAGAGCTGCTTTATGTTTTACCTGCTCCATTTTGTTTTCTGTTTTAAAAAATCTGCTTGGCCTGGTGTTTTTGTTTTATGTGAGAGATAGGCACTCAAATTATCTAGGCTGCACATTTCACATGGTTTTCTTTGGTTACATTGTCTCTTGAGTGATACTTCAATACACAGTGACTTTTTGGGCCTTCAACTCTTTCTGAAAAGATTTCAATCCTGCATAAACTAAAACAATGCTGGTGATTCCCTGCTGGGCAAGGGAGGTAAACCTATATTTTTTCTATGACTGATAGAGCTGCTTTCTGTTTTACCTGCTCCATTTTGTTTTCTGTTTTAAGAAATCTGTCTGACCTCATGTTTTTGTTCATTGTGAGAGAAAGAAATTCAAATTATCTAGGCTGCATATTTCACATTTTTTCATTAGTGTCCTCCCTGTGGTCGAGTGGCCTCCAAAAGACATGCGTGAATGGGCATGCCTTCACTGAAGGTTGGGCATCGGGCTGGCAACTCGGCACCATAAAAATATCTACTGTCAGTCATTAGCGGACCGGAGTTCCGCTGTGGTGACCCCTAACTGGGAAAAGCTGAAAAGACAAACAACATTGTATCTTGAGTGATACTTAAATACACAGTGAATTTCTGGGCCTTTATCTTTTTCTGAAAAAATTGCAAGCCTGCTTAAATTAAAAGCACTGCTGGTGATTTGCTGCTAGTTGTTTCCCACTCACCTTTCCCTTTGTTTATCTGCTTTTTAATCTTGGTGTTTTTAAGCTGCCCACCCTTACTGTAAATTGAGCTTAATAAGCTCCCCACTTTCTACGCTGCTTTTGATATCTTGAATCATTTAATTGCCTTTCCTTGTGCTTATATTGAAAAAGTGCATTTTGCCTCTCGTTCTCTGTTCTACTGATCTGCATTATCTGAACTTATTATCTAGCTAGAAGTTGGATAAAGTAGTGCATTTCTATACTCCAGCAAACACTTGTTTTTACATCAAGGGGTCAGTGGATTTTCCATCTAGTGCACTAGGAGGTAGCCATTTTTTTAGGTTGGGGAAACACTTGAGATTTTTGTGTGTAGTTTTATTGGCTGATGGGCTTATTAATCATTTTATCTTGTTTTTAGTGTCTTTATAAATTCTGTACAATTGATTGGCTCTTGGCTTATTTATATAAAGTAAAGTACTTTTATTGAATAATCACACTCTTATAAGCTGTTTAAAGTACAC
>NC_056728.1:1306685116-1306713457 GCF_019279795.1 Protopterus annectens | reverse complement strand
CAGAGTGTTAATTGAACCTGGAACAGTACCCCTGCAGGTAACACTGGATATACTCTACTGCTGCTCCATCGGTCTGCAGGCCCACCCCCCACACACACACATGCACACAAGTGTGAAAGTCGTAATGTCCTGGATTTAGCTGCCTGGATTATGCAAACTGTTTTACTGAAAAGAAAGAATGAAATACTGTAGAGGTATAGAGATTTGGATGGCTGATGGAGCATTTTGCATCTTTATTCCACTTGGGAATGTGGCCTAATGGTTAAGGTGTTTGCCTTACAAACACAAGGTGTAGGGTTTGAGTCTCACAAGGGATAACTGGCTAGGCTTACAAGGGCAGTTAGCCTAATACTAAGGGTATCATTTTTGGGTTGGGAGGGTGGCCTAATGGTTAAGGTGTTTGCCTTACAAACACAACTTGGAGGGTTTGAGTCTCACAAGGGATAATTGGCTAGGCTTAAAATGGCTCACAAGGACAGTTAGCCTAGTACTAATCTATTCTATTCTATCTGCAGCTTTTCACACTGCATCTTTAGGTGCTGCAGACACATGCTGGATGGATTATGATGTCTCCCTTCATGCCAAGCAATTGAGATGCTGCATATATGTGAAATACAAGATTATCCTGATGTGATATGCAGGGCTGTTAAATGTATGCATGTGCTATGAACAATACAGTATGCCACCTGCACAATTGTTTGGCAGATCAAGATGAACACCTCAATATAACATACAAGTCTGTCAAATGCATGTGGTACATTCACTGTAGCATAACATTCACACAAGTATCTGGCAGCACTCCCATATTTAATTCCATGTATTATGTCCTGGAAATTTGCAATAATAATTCCAGCTGTACCACACACAAACATTACTTTTTTTGCACTGTGTTTCAGTCAGAGTGTTGCTTCGGTTACTTTCCTAGAGTTCATGGAGGCAGTCTTTAGCATATGTCATCAGTGATCTTACAGTGTAATTACTTAACAATTACTAAATCAGTTAAACAAGTCTTCACTATATGATGTCCAGAAATGTATTTATATTAAATGAGGAGCCTCTGCTGTGCAAATGACTTGACATAAATAATATCAAACAAACAGCATCTGTAAATACAGTCACAGATGTATACTAGGCTAATGACTAGGGCCCTTATAAGCCTAGCCATGCAATCCAATCCTTTCCACTCCAATCCATTTGTGTTCTCATGTATCATGTGCATTTATTAAGAGGGGGTATGTTAGGAAGTTTCTAAAAGCTATGTGGTGAGGTATGTTAGTTTGCATATCACTGCCTGCCTCTGCCTATCAAAGATATGGGGGCCAGACCAGGATTGAATTTCCAGTTTCCCATCCATTGGTCTTCACCTTTGCTTTCTGTTTTCAAGTAGGAAGGTGTTTAGAAAATTATATAGGATATAAATTAAAATCAGTTGAAGTGTCAGTAAAATTAATAAAATGGAAAGCAGAAACAAACCCTCAAATAAGTTATGCATAATAAAATAACGGCATACAGAGAGCACTACAGAAGCAGCAAATCTGAATACCTAAAATACACTTAGAAAAAAACATGACTACCTGAAAACAGACCTCATCTAGCATTTTGCTCTGAGAGTGTTGATGGAGAAGTACAGAGAATGTCAGAAGGAGTTGCATTGTGTTTTTGTAGACTTGGAGAAAGCATATGACAGGGTGCCTAGAGAGGAGTTGTGGTATTGTATGAGGAAGTCAAGAGTGTCAGAGAAGTATGTAAGGGTAGTACAGGATATGTACGAGGGTAGTGTGACAGCAGTGAGGTCTGCGGTGGGAGTGACGGATGCATTTAAGGTGAAGGTGGGGTTACATCAAGGATCAGCTCTGAGCCCTTTCTTATTTGCAATGGTGATGGGCAGGTTGACAGACAAGATCAGACAGGAGTCACCATGGACTATGATGTTTGCAGATGACATTGTGATCTGTAGTGAGAGTAGGGAACAGGTGGAGGGACCCTGGAGATATGGAGATATGCTCTAGAGAGAAGAGGAATGAAGGTCAGCAGGACTAAGACAGAATATATGTGTGTGAATGAGAGGGAGGATAGAGGAATGGTGAGGATGCAAGGAGTAGAGGTGGCGAAGGTGGATGAGTTTAAATACTTGGGGTGAATAGTTCAGAGTAATGGTGAGTGTGGAAGAGAGGTGAAGAAGAGAGCACAGGCAGGATGGAGTGGGGGGAGAAGAGTATCAGGAGTGATTTGTGACAGATGAGTACCAGTAAGAGTGAAAGGGAAGGTCTACAAGAGGGTGGTGAGACCAGCTATGTTATATGGGTTGGAGACAGTGGCACTGACAAAAAGGCAGGAGTTGGAGCTAGATGTGGCAGAGTTAAAGATGTTAAGATTTGCACTGGGTGTGACGAGGATAGACAGGATTAGAAATAAGTATAATAGAGGGTCAGCCCAGGTTGGAAGGTTTGGAGACAAAGACAGAGAGGCAAGATTACGTTGGTTTGGACATGTGCTGAGAAGGAATGCTGAGTATATTGGGAAAAAGATGCTAAGGATGAAGCTACCAGGTAACAGGAAAAGAGGAAGGCCTAAGATAAGGTTTATGGATGTGGTGAGAGAGGACATGCAGGTGGTTGGTGTGACAGAGCAAGATGTAGAGGACAGGAAGAAATGGAAACAGGTGATCCGCTGTGGCGACCCCTAACGGGAACAGCCGAAAGAAGATGATGATGATGATGTATAAGTCATGCTATTACACACTAAGTTAAAGGAAATTATTTTATATGATAAATTTGCAAATTACCCAACAAGCAGTTAAGACCAGGGAAAGAGTCTTAAGCTGGATATAGTCACAAGACCTTCATATTTAACTTCTTTCCTCATAATGCGTGGACAAAAAACAAAAATAATGGGGGGATAAAGGCAAAAAATTAGGGTCAATTTTCAAATATTACTCTAATTCACATAAAACAATTACAAGAACAGCAGGTTTTGCATCAACGTGCATTTTGTAAACAGCAAGAAGTATGAAGCTCTAACATCTGGCATTATTGACCGGCTGTAATTCTCAGTGATTTACCAGAAAAGCAGAACTTTACAAGAAACAAGGCAAATGATAGGAGACAAAATCAAGGCAAGTCTGCAAAATCTGGGGACGTTAATACTACATGTAAAGTTGGTGGTGTGAAAAGAAAACAAAGCTGTATATTACATAATACCATGTAAAGGGAGTAAAATCTGTCAGCACAAAGGATAGAGTCTGAACTGTTAATGTGCTACTTCCTGTAGCCAGAGGTACAATAAATCATTCCTTCTACCTTCAATTCCCCTGCCATTTGACTATGAGCAAATCACTTACCCAAGCCATTCTCCTGGGTCATCCCAGAATAAGGATAATTGTGTTTGGTGGCTTGTCTGGTTAACATATGTATAAAAAATACAATTTTAAATCAAAATAATATTAGTGCATGGCAAATCAGAAACACATCCCTATATTATATATTATGAAACTAATACAAACTGCATACACCAGATATTGTAAAAGCAGCAAATCAGAATGCTCAAAATATACTTGGCAAAATAAATTGACTGAAAAATAGCATTCCATTATACACCTAAGTAACTTAATTACTGTTATGCTGTTAGTCACATAACATGTTTACAGGAAATTAATTTCCTTTGCTAGATTTACCCACAAGAAATTAGAAAGACTGAAAAGATTTAGATGTAGAGGAATTCCATCCTGGCTGAATACAAATCAAGCCTCTTGGGTGAAAAAAAAATAACAGATACTGTTTGCCTAACAAGTCTACAACAGAGACAACAGTTAGCATCAGAAAAGTTGACTTACTGAATTTAAAAATTCAAGTGGCAAGGTTGAGCAATAGACCAACGACTTATTCCTGACAAACAATTATTCATATTGTATATCAAAGGGAACACAAAATAAGTTTCACACTTTACATGCAAAATCCATGCCTGAAATGCACTGTCACAAGTATGAAATAAAACAGAGAATAATGCATATTTTTATTCTATAAAATATGTCACAAATCAGCACCTAGTTAGTCTGTCTGTTGTGCCAGTCAAGAATACTATGCCTGCACGATTTCTGACTAGTTTTTGTAGATAACATAAACACAATTTTAGAATGAAAGCACTCAACTTGAATGCCCTTTTAAGTTGTATATGTGGTTACCAGGCAAAATCTGAAATAATTCAATAAAGGCACTTGCACTTTATTAATTGGTTAACTAGATGATTTCTTGTACCTGAAAAATTAAATCCACAAAACTTCTCACTAGCTGCAGAGTTCCTCTGTTTCCTGACTTATTGCACTTTTAGAACTGCTTGAAAAAAAATACAAGAAATTCCTGAACAGCTTTTTCTGAGTAAAACAAAGAAATGCAAACGTAACGTGTGCATGCTTCACTCCATCATAAAATTAAATACTTTCCTAAGTCTTCATGCATGTTTCTTTATTTGGGCTGAAAAGTGAAGTGAAAGGCTGGGCTGAATAGCTATGGAAAAACTAAATAAATGCATAGGCGAATTCACTTGGCATTAGGCGCGACCGCAGTTTTTGCAAATAACCACAAATTAAAAATGGCTAGCGCTATCACATTTAAAAGTATAGCAAATGAAATAGTGGGACTTCAAGGTGTAGTAATGTGGGATTTTTTGTTCAAGAAATGAACATATAGTTAAAAATGATGACAGTATACAAACTGTAGCAGCAGTAAACCAATAGCTTTAAATACCTCTGTCTTGTTTACCCTCCATCCCTCCATTATTTAGACAAGTTCCTCTTCTTGAGTGATTTCTCAGTCAAGATGTGAGACGCAGTTGGAAGAGCCACTCAAGATCTTAGGATGGTCAGATCACTTGACTGTCTCCTCCAATTGGGTCTTCCACTGGGACTTGCGACGCAAACAGCAAACAAATACATAGCGTACAATACAGTAAAATATCTGTGAGTTGAAATGGGAAAACATACTGCGGAAAGTGTTAATCTCTCAACTGTGCACTGCTTTGGTAGTACATTTTCCAATTTCAATTGAGACAGTTAAAATAACTTTTTTATTTTTATTTTATTATTATTTTTTTTTACTCAAGGTTGTACAGTGGGTTCTCAAAAAAGGGGGAGGGCGCGCGCCCCTGCGCCAAAGCCTAAATCCGCCATTGCATTGTCTCTTGAGTGATACTTCAATACACAGTGACTTTTCGGGCCTTCGTCTTTTTCTGAAAAGATTTCAAGCCTGCATAAACTAAAACAATGCTGGTGATTCCCTGCTGGGCAGGGGAGGTAAACCTATATTTTTTTCTATGACTGATAGAGCTGCTTTCTGTTTTACCTGCTCCATTTTGTTTTCTGTTTTAAGAAATCTGTCTGACCTCATGTTTTTGTTCATTGTGAGAGAAAGAAATTCAAATTATCTAGGCTGCACATTTCACATTTTTTCATTGGTTACATTGTATCTTGAGTGATACTTAAATACACAGTGAATTTCTGGGCCTTTATCTTTTTCTGAAAAAATTGCAAGCCTGCTTAAATTAAAAGCACTGCTGGTGATTTGCTGCTAGTTGTTTCCCACTCACCTTTCCCTTTGTTTATCTGCTTTTTAATCTTGGTGTTTTTAAGCTGCCCACCCTTACTGTAAATTGAGCTTAATAAGCTCCCCACTTTCTACGCTGCTTTTGATATCTTGAATTATTTAATTGCCTTTCCTTGTGCTTTTTGCCTCTCTTTCTCTGTTCTACAGATCTATTTTATCTGCATTTATTATCTAGCTAGAAGTTGGATAAAGTAGTGCATTTCTATACTCCAGCAAACACTTGTTTTTACATCAAGGGGTCAGTGATTTTCCATCTAGTGCACTAGGAGGTAGCCATTTTTTTTAGGTTGGGGAAACGCTTGAGATTTTTGCATGTCGTTTTATTGGCTGATAGGCTTATTAATCATTTTATCTTGTTTTTAGTGCCTTTATACATTCTGTACAATTGATTGGCTCTTGGCTTATTTATATAAAGTAAAGTACTTTTATTGAATAATCACACTCTTATAAGCTGTTTAAAGTACACTGCTGTATCCACATCATTAGGTTTATTTGTGGTAGCATTTGGTATCTTTTAAGTTTGCTTGTGGTAGCATTTCACTCCAGACACTCCTTTACTGCACTTTTGTATTAAGAGGACTGGGATTATTCGTCTAGTAGCAGTAAGTGTTTACCTGGTCTATCTGAGATAGGAAACATGCAAAAGTGCTCTAAGTATTTTTGCACTTCTCTTATATACTCTGATTGTATTTCAGCAGTTTAAAAAAACTGTACTGTCTCCTGCTGCTTTAAGTAGTTAATTGTACTGTATTACATTGTATCTGTTAGTTGTAGGGCTGTTATAGTAGTGTGTGTGCTCTTGTTACATTTTGGCTCCAAATCAGTTATTCTACATTAAGAAGGTGGTTTTCTGCACCCTTGTGGCAGACTAGTGCTAAGATAACCTGTCTGAGTTGAAGACTGCTGGTGGAAGGCTTATATTGTTTACGTTTCTGATTGGTAGTTAGTTTAAAAGTTGTTTCTCTCTGCTCATATTTAAGCCTTACATTTGTACAGTGCTGGTCTTCACTTTGTGCTGGTTAGCAGTGCCCTGTACAGACGCAAAAGCCTAGAAGCTTAGTCTTTCCCTAAACAGGTGTCAGTGAAACCCTTCCAAACTTTTCTGTTTTTCTAGGAGCAACTCAGTTGCACATTGAGCAGCATTGCTTATTGATAAACCTTAGCCTACACAAAGTATAAGTCCCTCTTGTAGTCTTGGAGCTACCAGCACAGTCCTGTCAAATTAATCCATTCCCTTCCCTATTAAAACATACAGTAAGTGTCTGTTATCATAGATGGGCAGTTTCCATCGTTTCTCTGGCCACCGGACGGCTCGACACCAATGCATTTCTATACACTTTCATGTATAAATTTATATGCATTGTATATGTGATTTTTTGGTGGACAGTTCAACCCTGGACTATTTGACTCTAGACTATTTGACCCCAAATATATTCTTTTAAGTACGTTATCATTAAATTGTTAATTAATCAATTGTTTAATAATAATACTGTTAATTTTTCATTGTAAATATATTTTATTAAATGTTTTAATTGTTTCATTGGTTATTATAAATATAACTTTTAAATCTTTAACATATAATAACTAATGTTATGTTTTAACATATTATGACTACTGTTACTTTATAACAAACTTTATAACATGTTTTCCATCAATTAACTATATTTTTTTATTTTATATTATGTTGATATGTTAACTAATCTATTATCTACTATAAATAATTTCTTTGATGGTTGTTTTTATCTTCTCCACCTCTATTTCTGAGATGTCACTTCCATGACTGTGTTCATGTAACATACCCATTACCTCATTTCTAGATACACTTGTATGAAGTCTGGATTTACAGTTATAGGACGTGCTTTTGTCACATCTCCAAAATGTTATTGCCTGATTGTGGTTGTATTTCGCAAAGTAGTACAGATATCCATTATAGCTTATTTTTTCTCGATTTCTTTTTGAGGTAATTTTCAACATGTTTAACTGATAATTTTTTTTAATGATAATATCTTACGATTGCCACTAGGTGGCAGTATACTAATGTATTATACATTCTTAATCTTTTTCTGTATGTGATTCTTTTCATAGCTTATCTGTTATGGATATACATGGATTTACAGTTCATTACCCTTTTCTACATCATTTTCTTTGTTTCAGGTAGATAAATGTATTTTTTTTTACTTTTTACTATACATTTTCTTTGTACTTATTATTTCTTTAATGGTTTTCCCTAATTATTTTTGTTTAGGCTGCAGTTGTATTTTACATTTCTACATTGCTGTTCTGTCATACACTTATTGTTTTTTAATATGCGTTTCTTATAATTGGTGCTTTTCTTTCGGGTATGTCAGGTATAGTAATTATGTTTTACAACAGTTTGATAACTAATCCGGATGTCCACAGCATGACCTTGTCCGGAGTTTTTGTTTGATTTATTCCTTATATTTTTTGTATATAAGTATTATTTTTATGTTACATTTCTAGAGATAACTTATCTTTTAATGTCTTATCTGTATTTTTATACTTAACGTACTTTATTTTTCTACACTGATATTGTTAACGTTATATGCTAACTCCGGAATAGATCATGCTGCAAACTTCCGGTATTTATCCGACTGGTTATTTCCTTCTTTTTTTTTTCAGTTATTGCTTGTCATTATAATTTCATTTTTTTTCTAAAATGACTGTAGCCGAAGCACATAAAAAAAAAAAAAAAAAAAAAAAAATCGACTGCCAATCATTAGCGGACCGGAGTTCTGCTGTGGCGACCCCTAACCAGGAAAAGCCGAAAAGACAAAAAAAACAGTAGTCAAAGAACATAAATATGAAAGAAAGACTGTCTAAACTAATTTTAAGAATGTTTAAACAGTATTTCTTTTCTATTCATGCTCTAATTTGCTTCGGCTTCACTCCCTTTACATTTTTTACTGGGGTCCAACCGTCCGGGGTCGAATCGGTTGGGGGCGAATCCTCAGGAGGTGAATCGGCGGGGTCCAAACATCCTGTGCCCATACTGACAACCACTTACTCCTGAAACTGACAAATACTTTACATGAGACATGTAGTTACTCTATGAAATTAGAGGCAAGGCTCTCACATAAGGACAAATTGAATGCCACACAAGTTTTCAGTACACAAACACACACACACACACACACACACACACACACACACACACACACACACACACACACACACTCTCACACACACACACACACACACACACACACACACACACACACACACACACACACACACACACACACACAGACACACTTCCCACACTAAATGACACAGCACATAAACACAAACATGCAGAGGTACTCACTAGTAACTTACCAAAAGATGAGAGTCCTCCCAAATGGAAACTAGTTGCACATAATGTAAAAAAACAACGTAACACATAATAAAAAAACACTAGTGTCTCAACAAATAAGCCCATAAGGTGTAACACCACAAAACCTAATGTGTTGGTCATAGGTGACTCAATTGTAATACACCTAACCAGGCTGGATAAGGAGCAGATTATGATTAGCTGTCTGTCAGGTGCCAGGATGCTTGCTTACTCAGATGCTTGCTTTAATGAAATGTATTGCAAAATTAGCAACCTTTACTTACTCATGCAATGGTTGTGTTCTGTGAGCACACACAGAGTCAAGCCCCAAAAACACAACTTATAACAGCAGCATTAACCAAAACAAGTGATGAACCTGTGAAAAGGAGGTATAAATAATTACTTTCATATGCAACTATTGTATGCAAGTAAGATAAAATATGGCTTACGTCTACAGGAATATCAGCAGTAATTTGAGAGTGATATATGCAACATATATGTTAATCCGCACAATACTGTGCATCACGCATTAAAGTTGTCCAAGGTAGGCAATCAAGCAGTGACCAGGGCAATCTTAACATTATTTGCACATGGTGCTAATTATGCACTAATTGCTATCTAGCAAGACTGCATTAGAATACTAGTACACATACGAGGATCAAAAACTACATAGCAATATTTACATGAGCTGGAAAAACAGTGATGAAAGTATCTTTTAAATACAGAATTATCAGAAAACTGAAAGGTGGAATGAGGGGTAACGGAGACTATAGAGACAGAATTGTGAACTTTATGATTTTGATGTAGAGGTTTAGAAAAGAAAGGTCTGGGACATATCTCCACAGTCCTTCTTTCTTTGGCACCAGAAAGACTCTTGAATAAAATCCTTTTCCTGTTTGACCCTGGGGAACAGGTTCTATAACCCCATGAGACAACATCTCATCTAGGATAAGAGCAGAACAAGGAATTTGACTTTATGCATGAAGGGGGGTCCCTTGAAAAGGAGGAAGGGACTACCACTGCCAGCTGTAGCCTTTCTGAGTCAGATCTCTAAGTATCCAAAGTTATCCAATGCCACAAAGAAAAGTGAAGGTGTAGACATTGGGAAAGCTTTACATAACTGCCAGGGTGGAGAAGCGAAAGTACATGAGGAGGGGGCATAAAGTAGGTTTGTTTTCTTACATTGTCCTTGGGTTTGAAAGGACCCTCCTTTCTTCTATGAACCTCTCTGACATTGATTTTTGAAATTTTGTTTGTCTGTGCCTTGCCAATAACACTTAATATGTTTCCTGAAAAAGGAACCTGAACTGAAAAGGTTATTATACTTTGGCAAGGAGAACAGAAAAATCTGCGGTTAGAAAAAATAAATGTGTGCATCTGGGGCACCTTATATAATTTATCACACTTTTTGGGAGCAGGTGGCTAACTGTCAGGGAAATTGCTAGCTGCATAGAAAACATCCTGTAAGGCTGACAACAGATGAAAGGCTACAAGTTCAGGACAATCTGCATATAAAAAAATCATAATATATTTGCTGGGATTCTGGTATTTCTTTTTGCTCCCACTGAAACAAGTCCCTTGATTCTGGAAATAGTATCAGTGATAGATAATTCGTCAGCAGGAGAATCTGAAGAAAAATATTTCTCAGAGCCAGGTTCCCTATTCTGTGGAGTGAGAGCTTGAGAAATCTAGT
The DNA here is from genome assembly GCF_019279795.1 of Protopterus annectens. NCBI lineage: Eukaryota > Metazoa > Chordata > Ceratodontiformes > Protopteridae > Protopterus > Protopterus annectens. The sequence continues at coordinate 1,306,702,836 of NC_056728.1, read as the reverse complement.
CTAAGTCTATTTTTTGGCCCTCAGCCTGGGGATCAGAATCAGAAAAAAGAGAAGAAATTTGAATTTGTTATACTGGAAAAAGTACCCTTTGATATCAGAGGTGGACAATTGGAAGCTAGGATAAAATATAGGAAATTAGTTTGGCAAATTAGATTGGATGTTTCATCTCCTACAGGGCTGTTAAGTTGTGATATGTTAGCATTCTCTGAATATATTTTAATATTCTGAGACTTATTAAATTCTTTTATGGTTTATGAGTTTTTATTTTTAAATTTTTTTTAGAACTGGAAATCTCACATCAAGTATGAAATGTTTTTTATTTGTTGAGCAGGTTTTTTATGTTCTACAAGGAAGTTGTGAGTGTTTCTTTAACAAATTTAATTGGCTGTGTAATTATTTAATTATTTGATGGCGGGATGCATGTATTTAAGATGACTTTGTTATACTGAGAACTGTTTAGAAGAATTCCTTTGTACTGGGATGAAAGCTCTTAAATTTTACATTACATTTTAATTTTACATTTTTTAATTTGAAATTTTTTAAATTTTTATTTAAGTAGTTTTGTCTTCCTCTAGTCTGCTTTGTCACTGCTTTGTGGTTGATGGCTTTTCCCCCTGAGACTACGTGAACCCTCTGTTTGGATTCCTGTTTTGCCATCTAACTCATTGTAGTCCTGGCATATGAGACAAATAGTTTATAGCTCTTGAAATGAACATTTAGGACAGCAAAGGAACTAGGCAGGGATGCCTTCTTTCCCCTTTGTTGTTTGCATTATAATTAGAACCATTGGCAAAGAAAATAAGAGACTCAGAAATTCAAGAATATAATTAGTATGGTAGTGAAGAAAAGCTTTCCCTATTTGTAGATGATATAATTGTATACCTGACAGAACCAGAAAAAGACACTACTGTGTGTGGAACATTTTCAGTTAGTTTCAAATCTTTTTGAGATACAAAATTAATGAAACATACACGGAGGTTCTCTCGAAAAACTTACCAAAACACCAGAGACCTCCACAACACGTCTTCTACAGCTAACACAGTCTCAACAGCACCCATGACATAACAACACCAGTCATTCACCTAATAACCTCGTAAGGTCTAACACTCAAAACCAAGTTTCTTGTCATTGGAGACTCAATAGTGAGACACACGGATGTCCCACTCACCAGGCTGGAAAAGGAAAAAGTCATGGTCAGCTGGCTGCCTGGTGCCAGGATTAGCCAAATCTGTCATAACTCATGTTGGAGTGAATGACCTGAGATGTACCTCACTGGACTATATGGAGAGAGACATGGCTGAGCTCTCTGAGTATGTGCCCCAGGCAAGTATGACCCTAGCCTTGCACAGCATACTACCCTCACCTAGAATGATGCAACGTATAAACAAAAAATGATTGATGTCAATAATTGGCTTAGTTTTTGGTGTCATTCCAAGGGGATCCAGTTCCTGTCTGCCTGGGAAGCCACAGTCGACAAACCTTGCTGCTTTGATACAACTGGAAATGTAAAAAACAAGCCGGCCACATCAAGTGCTTAGCGTATTCCAATTTATTCAAACGCTTTTGCCTTACTTGATTTCAAACTTCCTCAGAATAAAACCATTTTGCAAAAACATACATTATATACCCAGTTATCCACCCCTTTTTTTAATTAAGTCAGCATCAGTTCCACCCATCTAACAATTATTATAAATTTTTGTGATTATGTATTACCAGATTGACATAACAAGTTTTTTAAGCTTTTGATGTTGTGTATATAAGTATTTGCATTTTAATTAGATGGGTGGAACTGATGCTGACTTAATTAAAAAACGGGTGGTGAATTGGGTATATAATGATGTTTTTGCAAAATGGTTTTATTCTGAGGAAATCTAGTAAGGAAAAAGTGTTTGAATAAACTGGAATACGCTAAGCACTTGGTGTGGCTGGCTTGTTTTTTACAAAATGCTGCTTTTCCAGAGACAGTTTGCACCTGGCACCCCTAAGCTTTTGGCTGCTAGCAAAGACTCTTGCCTCCCCCATAGTGCCTTTATTAGGCAAGGTCTCAAAAATGACCTTACAGACATAAAATTAACCAATCAGAACAAAATAAGGATCATGCTGCTAAATGCTAGGAGCTTAAAACAAAAACTGCACTCCCTGGAAGCACTTCTGTCGCTAGAAGATGTAGATGTCTGAGCAGTCACAGAAATCTGGTTTAAAGCCTCAGAGAGTATCCCAGTCCTGCAAGGCTACAATGCCTTCCACGCCTTTAGACCGTAAAATGACCATGTGAAAACCAAAGGAGGCAGTGTTTCAATCTATATTAGAAATAAATTACCTTCCTGTCTAGTCAGTCTGGACAACTCCATAGAGTTCCTCCAGGTACAGGTTACAGTGAGTAAGACCCCCATTCAAGTCATATCCAGTTATAGATCCCCTCCATGGGCCATGACCCCCATGAAGCCTACTTAACCAAACTGAAGACAATCCAAATTTTAGCAAACATACTGGTTATGGGAGATTTCAATTATCCCACCATCGACTGGGAAACCTACTCTAGTCCAAACTCGCTAGCACAAAAGTTCCTTGACTTTGTGAATTCAAATACCCTGGAGCAAATTTCCATATCCTGACAAGAGGAACAAATATTCTAGATCTGATCCTTACCAACATGTCAGACAGGTGCACTGCTACAACTGTTGGACCCACATTAGTTAATATTGACCACAAATCGGTCACCTTTGAATTGACACTAACACCAGAACTCACAAAGTGTGAAATCAGACAAAAAACTTCACCAAGGCAAAGTATACCCTCCTAGGTGAAGGTATAAATGCATTCCAAGCCCCACACCAAGCTGAAAGTGGTAATTATGCTGAAGCTTACACTAAAGCCCTGTACAATCACTTGCATAAGTGTATAAACTCAGCTGTACCAGATAGAATCGAAGTCAGTGCCACAAGTAAAATCAAGCCATGGTGGACTTCCAGCATCAACAAACTCTACAATAAATGCAAAATGTTGCTGTCCAAAAAAACAAAGACAAGGACCCAACAATGAAAAAGTACCCTCTTCAGCCTTAACAGGCAAGTAAGACAACCTGTCAAATCCTCCAAGAGCTCCTTTGAGAGAAACCTAGGAAGTTCTGCCATGGATTACCATAAGGCCTTTTACATTTTTAATTTCTCCAAATCTTTTGAGTTTATAATACCATGATGGGAATGGACCCCCATTCCTAAGTCAAAGTACGATTAAAGTTCATGAAATTAGTATTGTTTCAATCTTTGATGTCAGTCAAAAGTGCACTTCGCAGCACCTGCGATGTGTCCAGTAATGACTCCTTCTGCAATTCGTATGGGGTTACATTAGGTTCATTACAGGTTCGGGTCTACTTCACGTTGTTGTAAGCTGACAATATCGAGTCTGATATTGTTGGCACGACAATATCGAAAGTGAAGAACATTGTGCAAGTAAATGGAAATCTCCGTAAGGGGAGATTTCCATTTACCTCAATGTAGTGTGGTCTCGGAGTTGGTATATTTAAGTAGAGGGGAGTGAGGGGCACAGACATTTAGTTTTTTTTTTTTAATTTGTTTTTTTTTTATGTTATTCGATGTTTTACTTAATCGATCAATAAAGTTCGACCTTTATTGATTCAATTAAATAAACATTCGATAACGTGATATAGACGCATAGGTTCATAGGTGTGTACTAGGCTAATGGCCCTGGAGCCTTTACAAGCATAGCCCATAGAAGTGCCTTGGCATCATGCCGCCCGGCATGGATTGGTAACACATCTAAATACGATTGTAGATTTTTTTTATAAGACCCGTTGCTCCTACTACTATTGGAACTGTCTGGGTATCTTTCTTCCACATTGATCTAATTTCTGCCTACAGATCCTGATATTTTATGACTTTGTGTCTCTCTGTATGCAATGCACTGTAGTCACTTGATGTGGTGATTTCAATGATCAATGCTACTCTTGTCTTCTTTTCTTGGACCACTATATCCGGTTTTCTAGCATCTATCTTTTGAACTATTGATAATGGATGAACCCATGCAATATAAACTTCATCATTTTCTATGATGCTTTGTGGCTCATGTTTCCAGTGTTTTTCAGCCACTTCAGTACCATAATATTTGCACAATCTCCAGTGCAACAGTCTTGCCACTTTATTATGCTTTCAGTATACAGTCCTTCTGTCATTAGTATGTCGCAACTAGCAACAAGGTGTGTGACTGTTTCCAATTCAGTTTTACAAAACCTACATTTGTCTGTTTCTCCCACATGTTCAATTGAATTTGTAAACCAGCGTGTAGGTAGCCCACTATCTTGCGCTGCCAATATCAACCTTTCATCTCTTGGTTTGAATTTGCCTCTCCTTAACCATTCTTGTGTTCGCTCCTGATCATGAGGTTCTTCCAGAAGTTTTCTATACTTCCAAATATATTTATGCTTTTTCTACGTTTCTTGCCTTCTCATCTGATCCTTCACCTTATATTTTTTCTTTTTTTTTGGCACATTCAGCTGCTGCCTGATTTTTATCTGCTTCTGGTTTGATTTCCATTCCTGCTTGACACCGATATGCTTCTTCTAAATTAAGCAGAAAAGCCATCTTAGATTTATTCTCCTTGTGTTTCAAAACTTTCAGTACATTTGGGTCTTGTGAGGTCAGTAGATATGTGTGGAGTTCCACAATTGCAGATCTATACATGTAATCAATTTCAAGGAGGCCCAACCCTCCTTCAGAATGGGGAAGATATAATCTTGGTATGCACTGATTTTTATAAATCATTTGGTGAGCATGAAGCAATCTTCTTGTTTTCCTATCTAATCTATCCAACATGTTTTGGGGCCAGTCAATCACTCCAAAACTGTAAGTTAGGACAGGAAGAACAAAATGGTTTATAGCCTGGATTTTGTTCCTAGATGTTAATGCTGTTTTCAGAATTAACTTAAGTCTTCTGAAGTTATTTCTTACTAAGGTGTATTCGCATTTGTTTGTTTTATTGTTGATCCTTCAACAGTTCCCAAATATTTATACACTCCCTCTTGCTCAAGTTATTTTACATCACATTATTGTCCCAAACTGATGTTTTCCTAGTAATGCAGTTTTCCTGTTCTAACCTGCAGCTGTGCTTTCAGTTCCCCATCTGATGAGCTATACAGTTTTAAATCATTGACAAAGAGAAAAAGAGAAGTCTTTACACTTTGCTGTTTTTAGGAGCCAAATTGTAGCCATGGCTTAAGCTGCTAAATAAACAGCTTAATGAGTTAACGGCAAGGCAGAATAGCAATGGTGATAGAGAGTCACCCTGGAATATCCCTCTTTGATTTTTTATCCCTGGGATAATAGTCTGTCCTTTATCATGGCTTAATTGCAAAGTGGTCTGCCACAGTTTCATGGTCACTGTAATGTAGTCAATTAGTGTAGGGTATATCTTATACATTTTTAAGCACTCTTTTATCCATGAATGTGGGATACTATCAAATGTTTTTTTATAGTCAATTCATGCCATACTTAAATTCTTCCACTTTTTACAGTTCTCCAGTATGACCTTATTTAACAAGAAATGATTGTTTGTTCCATATGACTTTCTTTTATTGCCCTTTTGTTCTACTGCCATAATTGAGTTTTCTTCTAAATGGCTATAAACTCTGTCAGCATCAATTCCCATGTATAGTTTATATGTCGTCGGAAGGCAAATTATTGGTCTATAATTTTTAAGGTCGCTTGCAGGTTCACTCTTAAGTAGGAGCATTGTTTTGCCTGTTGTTAATCAGGTTGGTATCTGTTCAGGGTGCGCATATAAATAGTTCTTACTCGTGGCTAAATCCTCTTGCAAAGATGTTAATACTTTTAACCAAAAGTTAGGTACTGCATCTAGGCCTGGGTTGTCCAATTAGAGGCTTTTCTTGGCTTTGTTTCAATCTGTCTGGCTGTTATTTCATCCCATTTCATATACTGTACCTTGAAACCTCTTATTCTTTCTTTTACTTCTTGTATCAATTTAGCATCTTTGTTATGTTCCACAGGCTCTTCATAGATACTTCTCCAAAATGTATCTACTTCTTTTTTTTTGTCTGTCTTTCAATTGCTTTTACCTTATTTCCCAATTCTCTATAAAACTTTTTTGGGTCATCAATAAATTACTTATTTTGTACTTTTCCTTTATATTTATCTGTGTGTCTTAGTTTTTCCACCTGTGCTGAAATTTTTAGTTTGTTATTTGTGATAGTGCATGATAGATCCTGGTCTGTTCTAACACTGTGCATTGCTTTAATCACATCTATCTTTCTTAATATTTTTGTTGATCTATTCCCTCTTCTATAATCTTCTAACAGTGACACTTCTTGTCTTAATTGCTTTATAGTATTCTCTATTCGATGCTTCCATGATGGTATTCGATTTCTCCCCTTCCTTTCCCCACTACCCTGTGTTCTTGTGGTAGAACGTTATCAGTTATTAATTTAGCAGCACAGTAATATATCTCGACTGGAGCGCCTTCTGTGTGGAGTCTGCATGTCCTCCCCACGGTCGAGTGGTGTTCGAAAGACATGCATGAATGGGCGTGCCGTCATTGAAGGTTGGGCATTGGGCTGGCACCTCGGCACCGTAAAATTCTACTGCCAATCATTAGCGGACCGGAGTTCCGCTGTGGCGACCCCTAACCGGGAAAAGCCTGTTTACTTCTGTTATATCACATGGATCCCTATGGACAGTCCTAATTACTGCATTCATTTGTTTTATCAGACTTCTGACTTTTGGGGTTTTATTGACCTTCTTCAGTCTCTCATTGATCTTAATATATCTATCCATGTCTATTAAATCAAGCAACTCTTCTCTTAGCTCATTTTCTTTCAATCTGAGGGCACATCCCTTGTTTTCCATTTCCTGTGGGCACTCTGTAGAAAGTTTTATAGCATCTTCCTGTGGCACCTTCTCTTCAATTTCATCGTGTGTCATCTGTTGCTCTGTCATATGAGAACTCACTGGCCTATCACTCCTCAACATTGATTGCATCAGAGTTTCCACAGTTTCCTGTTCCTGTTCTTGCTGCCTAACTTCAAGTGAATGTTTATATTGGTTTCCTGTGGAAGGCTCCAAAATATCTTGACATGGCACCTCACCAATTGCTTCCTGTTCCACTGGTTTCCCCTTAATTTGGATATCCATTGCTCTATCCTGTTGTGGTGCTTTCTGCATTCGATTTTCTACACTGAATCCTTCACTTTGCAGGTGCTCCATAACCTCAGTTTCTACTTCTTTAACTTCTCCATTACTAATCTCCTTTTCTACTTTTCCTCTTTGTCTTCTTATTTTTTGTATTGTAAAGTTTTCCATGTCTGGATTCCTTTGCCTGCATTTCTCTTCAACTATCTTTGGTGCTGCTCTTTTTGTATTGGTTAGTTTTGATTTCTCCTTTACATAAATATTACACCATATTAAATCTCTTTTCTTTCCCTTATCAAGCATTGATATCAGAGTATAGGCAAAGAGAAAAAAAACAGGGGGGGGGGTTCCTAAATGAAAGTCCAGAGCTGGTAGAATTTTTAGTAGAATCTAGAACAAAGGTTACCATTAAAAAAGAATAATACAATATTGCATGATAGCTATAAGAATCAAACTAAGGAGGTTAAAAAAGACTGGAAAGAGAGACTGGATAAGCAATTCAGAGAGAACCAATGGGAGGATATATGTATGTCTTCCATATATGCAATAAAAATCTAGAAGATTTAGGAGTCTTGCTTGGAAATGTTTACATAGATATTTGTATACCCCAAGTAGACTCCAGATAATTTTTCTCAGGTAGACAGCAAATGTTGTAGGTATGAGAGGGAAGAAAGAGGTAATTGAGAACATATTTTCTGGGACTGTGGTGAGACTTTAAAGATTCCTTGTGGGATGCACTGTTGGAGATGCTAGGTGGGCAAATTGTTACGATGAGGGAAATTATTTTTCTGATACAGAATCAGAACTGCCTACACATGGTAAGGACTTCCTGTGTCTAATTATGGTGGATATTAAAAAAGCAGCTGCTAGAAAATAGAAATCAAAATCTAAACCAACTATACTAGAAGTAATGAATATAGTAATAGAGATAAAACAACCGGAATTGGAGATTTTTAGAAAGAGGTTGGAACAAACTACAAAAGAAAAACAAAAGGGGAATTGTGGGAACAATACATACAGGGGAGGACTGAGGTTTAAAAGAAGGCAGGACTTAAATTAGCAATGTAATGTTTGACTGAAAATAATTGGGGAGATTATAAGTGATGTGTAATGTTTGCAAGTGGGAATGTTTCATTATGATTTGTGATGTTAAATGCTTACAAGTAGGATAGTGCTGGTGTGGTGTGTTTCCATTTATGTAAATGTGTGATTACCTATGTCATTAGTGACAGTTTGATAAAGATGTTTCTTGTTTAAAAAAGGGCAGGAATTGTTAAATTAATGTAACGTTGCTTAGGTTATATAATATATATTTCAATATATCTGAAGTATAATGTTGTCAACATGACCTTGTTAATACAGTTTGATTACTTTTATATAAATATAAATTTGCCTATGTCACAAGTGATAATTCAATAAAGATGTTTAAGAGAAAAGAAATTAACATTTAGGATATTTAAACTCAGTTTCATGCCTGTGCACTTCCCTAGATTCCTAATCTGGGGAAGGACTACAAGACTCTGTAGAACAGGAACCTTTTTATGGACCTCCACCAACGGTAAAATCTGTCTTGGCATTCTTTGTCCAGCAGGTCCAGTATTTGGAAGCCTGAAGGACTTTGTCTAACCTCATCATTTGAAGTGCCAAAATATCAAGTTTTTTTTGTGCTGCCTTAATTAAAGTCACATTTTTTCAATGTGAGGCCAGGCAAGAAGAAGATTGAGAGGTATAAAAGGTCTTCTCTAGGCTCTGTTGAGAAGAGATTGTGAGATAATGCTGGAAATCCCTCTCTATCCCACATCATCAAGCATCTCCCTTAGTGCATTTTTATATAAAATCTAGCTACATCTCAGCCTGCCATAGCTAATAAAACTATAAGAAATTCCAACTCTAACTTCATCAAGGTTGTTTTTCTCAATACTAGAAGTCTAAATAACTAACTGCCTGATGTTGAAGCTCTACTGCAACTTGAAGATATCTGTATTAGTGTGGTGACTGAGACATGTGGTCAATATAAGCACAGCACTCCCTTCTTAACTAGGATTTGTGAATAGCATGCATTTAATCCTGAGGGAAAGTGCAAGGCTGTTTCCATATTTGTTATAAGCCATGTGACCTCTTGGCAGATCACCTCAGACACACAAACTTAACTTACTGAACGCCATATTATCTGAAACAAAACACATTATCAGCTTATTGACTGCTATAGGATACCTTCTGTGTCCGCAGATTAATTATATCAGTTATCCATTGATAAACTGGTACTCGTGTACTTCAAAGGTTGGGTATGCCCACAGATTCCCGGATTTAATAAATGATAATTCCCTAAAACAAATAGTAAGACAGCCCACAAGGGGTGGGATCAATGTAAACCTTGTACTTATGAATATAGTCGCCACATGTATTACTATGAAATATGTCCATCCCTGGTTAAATCTGACCATAAATTAGTGACCTTTCCTTTATGATCTCAAATATTCCCACAGTGAACTATTCTAAAGGTAAGGACTTCAAACACACTAAAATAGTCAAACTCTAAGATGACATCTCAAAATTTCCTTGCACTATCACCAGCCTCATGTAGATTTATGTGTTACCTTTGCAACCAGGTTTTACTCCCATCTCCAAAGTGTATGGCTCCAGCAGTCCTAACTAGAGCCCAGTATAGTGGGACATTTACAAATGAACCATGTTGATGATCTGGCAGTATAAATAAACTCTACAACAACAAAAATAAATGGTTCTGATGTCCATCAATAAATCTGTATCTACCAAAATGAGAGACTCAATCAAAAAAGATCAGCAAGGAATTAAAAAGTACTATCAAAAGTATCAAATCAAAATATGAGTTAAACCTAGAATCTGAAGCCAAGGATAATTATACATCCTTCTTTAACTATATCAGGAAATTAAGAGGTAATACTCAACAATGTTTTCAAATTATTCAAAGTGGCACTATCCACTCTGACCATAAACTCATAGTTCAGATAGCATATAATGTTAACTTCATCTCAAAAACAGTCATTAAAACTCCACAAATGACTGAGTTTCTTATAGCCCCAAGATCCTCAGGAAACTTGTTTTATCTCTCCCCTAAAAAGCTAAAAACACCACTTTCATGGGTCTAGATAGTTTACCCAGAAACCTAATTAATAGTATCAACCATATGCTTACAAACCCCTTGAGAATTTGCTTACTTTAATCTTGGCCACAGGGTATGTCTTTAAAGTATGAAGCATGGTTGTTGGGATGTTCCTTCACAAGGGGAACCCTATCATGACCCAAGGGATGACCTATCAAACCAAACAGGCTAATCTGCAAAGCAATGGAACATATCACATCTCACTTAATAAACTATAATATCAAAATCCTCATACAACTTAAGCCTCAACAGTTTGGCTTTATCAAGGATAGGTCATGTCTCGTTAATTTATGAAACTCCCTTGAAAAGGACATGGATGTGTTGGATAGTGGCCATTCAGTCCACAGAGCTATATCTGACCAAAGAAGGAGATGCTCCTCAGAAAACAGGAAGGTGATTGGTGTGCCTCAGAGCAATGTGCTGGATCCTTCATTTTGACAAATATCTCTCTGCCCTCCAAACCAGGAATCAGGACCTGTATCTAACTAAATTTGCTAATAACTGTAAGCTGGATGATGTCATTTGTTCACCTCTGCATATGGAATCACTACAGAAAAAGATAATCTTTACACCCCATTGGTGTACAGAACTAAAATGCCAAAAAAGTGCAATATTGTCACATTTGGCAAACAATATTCACCAATAGCTTACAGCATAACCAATACAGAACTCCAAGCAGACACAGTAGTCAGGAATCTTGGCATCATGATTGACAGGTGCCTCTCCTTTTACCACACTGTAACATCAGTGGTCTGAAAATCCTTCTAGCTAGCCCAACTTATATCTAATGGCATCTCATTTAGGTCAAATGAAATTATTATTCCACTGTACATGGCTCTCATCGGGTCAGTTATAGAGTACAATGTTCCCCTTCAGTATATACTTATCCAAAGGCATCAGTCAGCCAGAAAGACCTCAAATAAACCCCTCAACTGTCCAGATTTTCACAGAATGTCCAGGTTTTTGTCTTATATTTTTGGTCTATTGTTCACAAAATTGATGGTTTTCTGGAAAATCATTGAGGACTGAAGACACTAAATAATGACAGATGTTTGAGTTTCAGACTTCATATCTTTCAAAATGCAAGTCAAGACCACACATTTTATTGTAGCAACTTTATAAGTTTATAAGAGCAATATTTAAAATATGTCCCTTTTTTGCCTTTGTCCCCCCATTATTTTGGCTTTGTCCAGATTTCTTGCCCTAAGAGGTTGACAGTTATGTCCCCAAAGGTTTCTAACTAAAAAGATTACTGGTCTGAAGACCCTTGACTACCAGTGCAGGCTGGAAACCTTATCCTTGTTCATTGTCTCTTACTGACTCCTGCATGGAGACCTATGTCTTCATTCCATGCTATTAAGGACCCCATCCTTTTCAATTTCTTCCACAAAGCAAGCAGCCTGACAAACACTCAATGTAAGGATTTAAGCATTCATCAATTTATAAATAAAACATTCTTCAGGATCAGCTATATTATCTAGTACATATCTCATTTCCAGAATAAATTGCCTTTAAACAGAGTGACACCTTCATGACAGCCTTTAATGATTGGATAGACATCCATAAATTCATTCATGGCCTGACCTGCTTTGCCATTCTGGAAACAGCAAGTACATCCTGAGAGTGAATATTGGAAAGGCATAATTGTTTCTTGACTTACTTGCTTGTAATTCTTATGATCTTGTAATCTCAAGCGGTCATGTGGGGGGAAGGTAAGGACTAAGGACCTTCATTCTTATCATTAACTGTGGTGGGGGACTCTGGAGGGGAGTACAAGTGCCTCCTCTTACACTTGTTCTTCCTTTTGGGCCTCTGAAGTGATGGGTCAGATAAGAATGGCAAAGCCTTTAAAGAACCAGATATGCTAGAGTGATCCTTCATGGTCCCTCTAACCCCTCTGCTGTGTTTGGGAAGACTGTGTATAGACAAAGCAGGAAAGAAGGAAGTGTCCCTTGTTAAGGTCAAATCATTTCTGAAACACAAACCAAGGGAGGCAAATACAGCATAGTGTATGTTGTTGGCATTAAGAATAACATCAATGAAACACTCAATATTGACATGCTTGGCCACATCTCCCTGAAACCCAAATCCTTAGAGGCCAGTGTTAAGGCCAAGACCATTGTCCTTGAGTCTGACCCTGACTATTTGATCCATGTCTATGGGACCGATATTGTTGTTGACTTTGATGCTCAGTATCATGAGTGCTGACCCTGAAAGCTGGAATGCCAGCCACACTGTCATCAGCAATGGAGCCAGCAGTCTCAGTGCCAAACCTGATGCTGTCAGTCTGATCCTGAGATGCTGGACCAAAGCAACTCCCATCACAGCACTGGAGTCAAAGTCATCAATACACTGAAGGTGTCTGGCTCCATGGCTGGAAGTAAGCTGATAGCTTTTGAAAATGTCAAGAAGCAACAAGCAATAGTTAGAACAACAAAACTCCTAAACACTTTTACACAAATTCACTGTTTAAAAAAACAGGACATAGACTGAGGGGCTTCTGTCTGACAGAAGCACTTATATTCAACTAAAGAATTCTGGAGGCAGAGCATTACAGGTAAAAGGGGAGGGTTAAGTAGACAGTTTTAAATATTAACTTGGCAAAAGGCCTGTAGCTTAAGTTCTGTTAATTGATATGGATGGCCCTCCTCATCTCACATCAATGGTCTCTCATTGCCACCTGATGTGTCACTTTACCTCTCTGCTGTTATCCTTTAGCCATATTACACCAATACCAAACACATTTGAAATTATTCTTCTAAACTACACTGCAACATTTTATCTGATTGATTATTCTTGGACACCACATCACCATCTCTTTAAAAGATGTGCTACAACAACACTGACAGAGATGCTCCAATACTTGCCATCCAAATGCTGTGGTTAGCTATCTGTACAATGAAGAAAAAGTGAATATTATAATTACAGGCCTGTGAGTGTAAAATCAGTGATGAGGAGAATTTTATAAAGGTTTGTTTGATATGTGATGAAGAAACATTAACAGAAAAACTACGTTAGAAGGTTTGTACCAGTTTGGTATAAACACCAACAACTCATATTATAAGCAAGTGGTAGGTCATACAGACTAGTGTTACTGAGGTCTTGAGTTTGAGACTGACAGTGGGAATTTATTTTAGGGTTGGGAGGGTGGCCTAATGGTTAAGGTGTTTGCCTTACAAACACAAGGTGCAGGGTTTGAGTCTCACAAGGGATAATTGGCTAGGCTTAAAATGGCTCGCAAAGGGCAGCTAGCCTAGTACTAATCTATCTAAGTTGAATTTGTATATTGGCATGATAAGACAAATGGATAGGAGTTTGGCTATGAATTTTTTTTTTGCCAACCTATTCAAATCCTATGACATCATTAATCATGGTATAGTAATTTTGAAACTTAATGCTCCAAGTTAGATAAAGAACTGATAAGAACATAGGAATCAGTATGGCAGATTTAAACTGAGGGAGTTCATGCTGGAATCCTATAAAAACAGGTGACATTTTGGGACTGGTGGTGGAGTCAGCATTACTCAGTGTTTACGAAGATGACATAGGTAATTGTGATATAGTCAACCATGCAGAGGCTTTCAAAATGAGGGAGACGATAATAAGATTAGAGCAATTTCAGAAGTATCTATCTGTCTGTTTATTTTTCTCTTGTTTAATTTCTCCAAGTCTTTGGTGTTTCTAATACCATGACAGGAATGGACTCCATTCCTAAGTCAAAGTATGATTAAAGTTCGTGAAATTAGCATTGTTTCAGTCTTTGATATTAGCCAAACGTGCTCTTTGCAGCACCCTCAGTATGCCCAGAACTGATTCTTTCTGCAATTTATATGGAATTATATATATCAGTCACTTATTCTTCTCGCTTTCCTGGTTAGAGGTTACCACAGTGGAAGAATGGTCTGCAGAGTGATTGGCAGTGGAGTTTTACAGTGTTGAGTTGCCAGCCCAGTACCCAACCTTCCACAGAAGGCACGCATGCACACACTCACACCATTTAGAGTTACCAATCTATCTACAGCATGTCTTTGGGATGTGGGAGGAAACGGAGCACCAGGAAGGAGCACATGCGACTGCAGGGAGGACATGAAGACTCCACACAGAAGGCACCCCAGCTGAGAATTGAACCAGAGAACCTCTTGCTGTGAGGCAGCAACACTAACTGCTGCACCACCACGGCTGCCCAGAGTTATATATCAGTAACATATCTAAATAAAAATGCAAAATTGTTTTCAAGAGACCCATTGCACATACTGCTATGATATCCTTCTTTCACATTGCCCTCATTTCTGCCTGCAAATCCTGGTACTTTAGGGCTTTGTGTCTCTCAGTAAATAAAACACTATAATCACAGGGTTTAGTAATTTCAGTGATGATTGCTACTTTTGTCTTCTTTTCATGGACTACTATATCTGGTTTTCTCACAACTATTGTTTGAACTGTTGGTAACAGGTGATCCTATGTGATATACATTTCATCATTCTCTGTAATGCTTTGTGGCTCATGTTTCCAGTGCTTCTCAGCTACTTCAGTATTGTAGTGTTTGCACAATCCCCAGTGCAACAGTCTTGCCAAGTTAGGACAACCGTGCCCTCAGACTCAAAAAACATATTAATTTCATCATGGTTTGATGTTTCCTACATTTTAATAGCACTCTGAGACTATTTTGAGCTTTTTAGATATTTTTAGATGCAATTTTTGACTCTGACCACATGGGGTCTGGCATATTGAAAAAATTCAGACTGTTTACTCTGCCTCTAGGTATCCCAGAATGCATTATTTGTCTCCAAAAAATTGCATCAGATCTGCCACGTTTTGCCTTAAGCTGCGGTCACTTCATTGACTTAACAGGCATTCACTGCAGGCTTAAAATCCCCTACTTTTGGTTAAAATGTTATCCTTTTTCAATGACCACTTAAAACACAAGCAGTACAAATGCTACAGAACAGAAATGAAAAGTGCATTTTAAAGCTCTTTCATCTTAGAAATGCTAAATTGCTTTCTTTTGTGAAGGCTGAAATCTAGCTCTTCAAGGAATCTCCCCTCCCACTTCACACCTACCTTCCCTAGCTGTCAAAGAGTCAAGGGTAATTTGACCCATTATCTGCATGTGATTGACAGCTCGTCACAGCAGGTGACCAGAGTAATGTACTGTTTGCTTGTCAGCCTTTTCCTCCTTATAGTGGGAGACTTTTTTTGTTGCACTACTCCTGTCAAATTTAAAAACAAGCTACATAGCACTGGCAATAATCCCTGCTTTGCAAAGCAATCTGCCACTTATTTTCCCTTCCTGTTTAAATAGCTAACAAATGAAACACTATAAACATGAAATATTTCAGACTTGCATGACAGCACCCACACGCTTTTTTGAGTCAATATTAAAAAAAAATTATGGTAGTGCATACCACTTGTAATTTGTTGTACTGTTTAATTGTGCCAGACATCGGCTTATGCAAAAACATGCTGTTAATGTCTACGCATGGTCATTGCAAATTTCTGCTCTTACTTTCCAACCACATCTACAATTACAACCAAAATCTACTACATATACATCATATGTTGGTTTACTCAGAATTTCACCGGTTAGTATGCATGGTCTTACTACATATTTTGCTTTAATTACAGTATCTCAATTTACAAATAAGTATCCGCTCTATCCATTTCTCTATAAATATACCCCTGTATACATTAAGACTGCAGCATAATGAAGATCCGACACCTGTGAAACAGTTGTGATTTTAATGGACCTTACAAATCTACAGTAATCAAATGCCATTTAATTTTGCAAAATGTACCAGAAGTCAACTGATCCATCATAAAAGACATGGAGATAAGCTGGCTTTTGGTTTACAATGTGCATAAGTGGCAATTCCCACAGCACTATTGTGAAAAGCCTCTGTACCTCGTCAAGGTAGCCAGCATCACAGAGGTCCACTCACAGAACAATACTTCCATCTACAGCCTGATCCACTCACATCACCACTAGCATTACACCCGTGCATCTACAGCTTGATCCACTCACATCACCACTATCATTACACCCCTGCATCTAACAGGCTTCCAGATACATGTGACGCTTGCCCAGCAAATTACTCTACATGCCGACATTTATTCTTATTTTATTTATTCACCATATCTAATTATGTTTCACAATCTGTTGTGGTGAGTTGAAGTATTTAATACATTATTCATTAGGTATTTTATTTTATTACATCATGATTGGTTAGTTTAAATGTTAATTGGAGTAAGTTCACTATATAAGGAAAAGTCTTCACTATGGTTGTCATTACTGAGGAAGTTGATGACGAAACGTTTTGTTTTTGCAAACGTATTGTGATTTTGTGGACATCATTTTTTGCTGCTATTGTTACTGGAAATACAGTGGATATTAAACTCCAACTTGCTACTTCTTTTGGGGACCTGATTTATTTGTACCTGGAGCTGGTGGTTATTGTTTTTTTATTTATTCACCAAGGACCGGTCCTTAGACACACTGTACAAGCTCAAGCTGCCGAAAAATAAAAAGGAATCATACACAACTCCATACCGCTCCATCATTCACACAACCCCTACTGCAAATCCGGGCTAATACGAGACAATCCACAAGAGTAGTGGTCTCTTGGTGTACATCTGCACAGCATGACAGATCTTACACAAGAACTTATGCCAATCGATTGACCTTTGTTATTTTAATTAATTCTAACAGCACACATACAAGTCACTATTTCAGAAAGATATAGTATCATTTCACAATACCAGTACGGATATTCTATAATTATTAGTACTTGTCCAGATCCCCAACTGCTCAACAGCAGGAACACCATGTACCTCAAAACTGCCAACTGTCATGCTTAGCTACTTGTTCCCAAATGACAGATAAGCTGAAGAAACAGTTTTTTTTTTTTTACATGCGTTTCATCAACCGGACCAACTTGTTACAAATGACTATGCCTTACTTTACTGCCTGCTCCCTCACTGCTACTCCATACATGAATGCTTCACTATTTCATGAAAGGATTGTTATTCCATTCAACATGGCACTTTCCAAGTGCATAATGTGCAGGACTATAATCATAACATTCACAGTTATAGCCAAAAAGATACATTTACAGTCACTGCATGTTTAATAGCCAGTCCATACACTGGCATTAATACAATTCTACCTTACATAGCTTATTGATTCCATCCATTACCAACTCAAGAACCAGTCATCCGGTTAAACTCTATTCATCAAGTCTGGAAAACTTAAAATTACACATCACAAACCATGCATAACACATTTGTAGACTCCATTTCACATCACATGAATTCATTCTAGCACCATGTTAGACATTGTATTGAACACAAGAGACAAAGTCATTGTTGCATGAATCAAATTGTAACCAAACATCACTTCTTAGTTATACCAGTTTACATGT
>NC_056728.1:1306652616-1306680116 GCF_019279795.1 Protopterus annectens | reverse complement strand
CAGGCTTTTTCGCACTGCATAAACAAGCTCCATTAATTATGTGCAATTATACAATGACCCTCCCCCCATTAATATTCCAAAACTTGCACGCCGATTGGCCAGTGTGCCTGTTGTAAATCCCACAATATAACAACGGACAAAGGTCCGGTCGCCCAAACTTTTTTCCATTGGTATAAGGTGTCTGCTTCAGTTTCAAAGCATTGATGTACTAGGTATGCGTGGGAACGCAAGTCCCATATGGATGCGCAGTACATCAACACAAGGAAGTAGTATACCACCACCAGCGGAAAAACAGTAATGCGCTGTTATACAAAGACATTATTTAAGAAATAAGTATTTTTTCTCCCTGATCACAGCTTCTCATGTTTCTTTGTAAAAACAGCCAGAGACAGACAAGCTCCTTTACCTGTATCAGGAATTCCTATCTTAAGCTGCAGACTTCTTTACGAAGTCTGCCATGTCAATAATCTGCAAATTAAATAGTGTGCACACCAACTGTTTTCATTGGTGTACTGAAGGGAAAATAACTTCTTGTAGGTTAGCTATGAAGTGCATGAGAAAAACTGACATGCAGTGAAAGAACTGAATCACTTTTGTAGAATTTAAAATGCAACTTGTCCTGTACTGAAACTCTAAGTTAATCAGTTGCCTTTACTTTAACCATGTTTGAAATATTAAAACAACAACTTGAAATGCTGAAATACAAAGCGACCTGGACATTAAAGTAATGCAACAGACAGACACCTCCAAAGGCAAAGTGGAAAAGGACACATCCTCCTTAACACAGTCCATTTTTTCTGACACTAAAAACAGACAATGACTCAAAAAGAAAAATCTCTGAAGAGTCATTGAAAATGTGTTCAAAACCCCAAGAAGTGTAACACGAATACAGAGGCAATCATTTAATCTGTTATCATGTATTCTACCAAGTTATTCATAAAAGCATATTTTTTCAGTTTAGAACAGAATGTAGTCTGAAAACAGACAATAGATGGCTCAGGGGCACCATCAGGAAGTATTTTTCAGAACAAAAGGAAGAATAATGGATCAGGGGAAATGTGAGAAAGTGTTCTTGTGAAAAAAAGACAGAGAAAGAAGGAGACAGAGAGACTGTACGATCTTACTAGAGAGAAGAGATGACCCCCCCCCCCAATCCTAACAAAGTGTGGTGGATGGCCTTCTTATGCCTGGTTCATGAACATTTTGAGGGCATCATTTCATGCAAGAGAATGGTTCCGACACAACATGGTGAACATACCTCTCAACCTATTAGCTCAAGAAATTTGGATAAATCCTAAAATAATGGGGGAACAAAGGACCAAAATAGGGAGAGATTTTAAATATTGTTCTTACAAACTTTGGAAGTTGCTAGAATAACAGGCTGTGCATTGGCATGCAGTTTCTGAAGAACATAGCCAGTATAAGTCATTATTTAGGAACTTCAATCTTATGTGATTTGCCAGAAAACCACAAATTTTATGTGGAAAAGTCCAAACTGCACGAGGAACAGACCAAAAATATGAGGCAAAAATTGCCACCAAACATGACAAAGTCATTCATAGGAATGGAATTTAAAACAGTGGTAGACCAAGCAGTCAAATGGACAGGTTTGGATAACTTCAAAAAATTCAGTTTTTTCTTTCTAATCTAAAGGCAAAAGGCCAACACAAACAACAATAAAAACAAAATTTAAGTTACAAATGCAAGTTATGGTTTGCCAAATAAGACATAAAAATGAACGAGGCACTGTCCTACACATGGAAAATTACTAGTTATACACTTATTCCCAGATAATTGAAGAGATCTGCAAAAGATTTCTACAAGGCACTTTTGGGGAACCAATTTTTAGCAAAGTTCATAATGTCTTAACTGGTTAGCTCTATAATAGTTCACACTGGTTTACAGTTAATATTCATTCACATTGGTTTACAGTTAATATTCACCAAATGTTTCATCCAACCAAGACTTCAAACTCCAACTTTTGTCTAAGCCCTTTAAATCTACAAAAGCCTATAAAACAGCAAAGTTTGTAGTGTTAAAAAAGTGCAGAGCAATTCAAAACTTAAGCGCCATACAAAGTGAGACAAGAGGCAAAGAAAATTAGAGAGCAGTGATTCGTTTCACATTACTGCAATGGCACGAGTGTTGCTCGCTAACAATACATTTCTGCCCAGTGATGTTCCCCAGAAAGACGTTAAAATAAAAGCACATTTCACCCAATTTACTTCGCTTTTCTTCACTGCCACCACACTTTGAATATATTTCTCTAAACAAATCTTGTGCAACGAAACTGCAATGCAACCATCAACTCACTCTCTTTCTTCCTGCCAGGAAACTACATACAGTTATCACAAAGCCTGTGCAGCGTGGGTATTCTGCACTAGCATATAACTTCTGTTCACAACAATGATCTGTGCCCCATTCATTTTTTTAATAAGGCATCCTGTCTTCAAGGCTATATTCAAAGTACTGATTAAGTAAATAAAGAACTCCAAAAATGTACATACGTCTATTGTGTCATGCTCAGGTTACAAGTCAGACAAAACGGGAAAAAAAAACTAAGTGGGTTTTCTCCCAGATGAGCTGTCAAGCGATTGCAGTCACCAGTAATACAGCTCCTTTTGCACACAAAGTTCGTGCAATCACATATGGCCCAAATTCATACCAGTGTAAGGGTTCATATGGAGAAATGCCACCAAACACTGCTCTACAGAAAACGACGAATCTGAACAACCTAAGAGCAACGCAAATCATCCACAACTGCAGTTCACATATGGGTCTCTGCTCAATTCCAGTCATACTACCCCCAAGTTTTTTGTTACTCAAACACAAAAACAAGATCTCATAAAACTATAAATATGTAACAGCAATTAATAAGAAAGCCTATATCCGTGAGAAGTGCATATTTGGGGGGATAAAAACAAGGTTGGAGCATTTCTACAGTGCACAAACAGCTGGAAACATTACAAAACATCTGCAGCGTACAATAGCGAAGCACAAGGCATCAACAAACTAAAGAAAACCAAATATAGCTACAAATATAGCATAGTTCATAAAAACACACCAGCAACCAACTAAAAAAATCTAGACAGTAATACAATTACTACAAGCAGTAATACACTTCGGAAGGAAACCGGAAAGCAGCAAGCACAGAAACACAGGCCGACTCGAGATTGCAAAAGACGCCAGCATTAAAGATAACCAGGCAGCAGTATAATTAATAAGCACTCAAATATAAACCCTGGATCAAAACGTAAATAGGTAAACTAAGCTAAAAATGCGGCAGCAAAAGTGAAGCATGTGGCACTTACAAACAGAAAAAAATTAACTCCACTAATGTGCACTTTAAAACTTGGGAGGACACAATATCAGGGCTAGGAAGGCATAGAAACAGGGACAAATTACATTTAGGATACACTATTAAGAAGTAATAAGACTTACCTTACTTATGAAGTACCAAAACGCTGGAAAAGTAAAAGTGCTTCACACGAACAGAGTCGACCGGATTTGCTAACACAGAAAAGTAGTTCCATACAGCACCTAGTCCATTTATTAGGTTAACAGTGGGCTGGCCAAGGCAGCAATGACATCACAATGTGGGAGGATCACAGGGATTCTGTACAGCATGCAAATAAGGCAGTGTTTATGTCACTTTGGGGGAGGAAACGTCCTGGGATCTTCAGCAAGAGCTATGGCAGATGTGACATCATTATTTAAGAGCCGTCTAGACGGTTTTCATCTTGGTTTTAAAAATGAAAGTCAAATAGTACGGAAAAGTATGAAGCCTAAGCAGTAAAAGAGATTAGTAGATTATTTTTTAAAGCTGCGGTTATGTTTTTTTGAGGCTGTATCACATAACAGGGATTTAGGGAGACATCAGGTAGAGCTATTTGATTTGATATCCTGTTGTTTTCCTTTAAGCCTTTCAGTATACATACCCTCTCATATTAGTGTATCACACCCAGTAACAAGATGTGCAACTGTTTCTAGTATGGTTTTACAGAACTTGCATTTGTCTGTTTCTTCTGCATGTTAAATTGCCTGTGTAAACTAGTGTGCAAACAATCTACTATCCTGGTTTGCTAATATTAATCTTTCATCTTTTGGTTTAAATTCACCTCTCCTTAATCATTCCTGTGTCATATCCTGATCAACATGAGGTTGTTCAGAGTTTCCTGTATTTGCAACTATATCTATGGCTTTTCTACATTTCTTGCCTTCTCATCTGAACCTTCCCCTCATAGTCTGTCTTTTGGGGGGTTTTTTTGTCGCATTCAGTTGCTGCCTGATTTTTGTCTACTCCTGGTATTGTTTCCATTTCTGCTTGACACCGACATGCTTCTGCTAAACTTAGCAAGGAAGCCAACTTAGATTTGTCCTCTTCATGTTTCAAAGTATTCGCTATGTTTGAATCTGATGAGGTCAGTAGATATGCATGCAATCATATGATTGCAGATCTATACATATAATCAGTTTCGAGGAGGCCCATATCTCCTTCATAATGAGGAATATATAATCTTGGAACACACTGATTTTTAAATATCATTTGATAAAGAGTGAATCATTTTTCTTGTTTCCTGTCCAAATGAGCCAATATCTTTTGAGGCCAATCACCCCAAAACTGTAAGTTAGAATAGGAAGAGCAAAGATAGCTTGGGCTTTGTTCCTAGATGTCAGGGCTGTCCTCAGTATTAATTTTAGTCTTCTAAAATATTCTTTACTGAGTTTTGCTCATATTTGTTCATGTTTTATTATTGGTCCTTCATCATTTCCCAGATATTTATACATCATCGCATTCTTGTCCCAGACTGATATTTTCTTGGTGCTGCACCTACTTTAAAGGCTACGTTTGCACATCAAGACCAGAATTCATGTGACTATCCCTGGAATTCTTTTTTTTTTCCATATTTATTTTTATTTGTTTTCCTAAAGTATATTACAGTAGATAACAATACAAACAATCATGAAAATTGTCAGATACAAAGCAGTGGTGGCTGGTGACTTGAAATCAAAGGGGGGCTGCAGGAGACAGCTGAATGGGTGGGGCCAGTTGGAGGGGGTGTGGCCAACTAGAACGGGGTGGAGCTATGCTCAAAACCACAAAAACTGGGACTTTAATTAAATACGCTGCCCTGGGTGCCAAACCGTCATTATGGCAGTCCAATCAAGACAAAATGAAGTGAAGAGGGAAAAAAAATATTTCATTGCATTGGCTACATGACAGCTTACTTAATATCTAGATGGAAACAAAAAGGTTGTAAGGCATGAAAAAAATTACTTTTTAAATACATTACTGGAATGATGAAAGTAAAAAGTAAACAGCAAACAAGAAACAA
Source organism: Protopterus annectens (assembly GCF_019279795.1). NCBI lineage: Eukaryota > Metazoa > Chordata > Ceratodontiformes > Protopteridae > Protopterus > Protopterus annectens. Next base: position 1,306,674,780 of record NC_056728.1, on the reverse strand, counting down.
GCTCAAGATAAATTGCTTAAAGAATTAATGCACGAGTTATAGATTGGCATTCTGTTTAGTTTACAGGTAAAGCCTGCAAAGATGACTGAAGTTCGCAACAAATGTAATGAGCTTCTGAAAATACTGTAATCCTGTCATTTATTATAAATACTGTCATATGCATTTCAGTACTTAAGACTTACACGCTATCCAGTTATGTAAATATTCTCTGCATAGCAACAACAAAAAGGCCTTCAATGTTGGTAATTCTTTAACAGCATGCTTACTAAAGCTTACTTGCATCTTACAGTCTCAGACAAGCTTACCTGATGGTTATTAAAGCATTGTTACTTAAACACAGAGCAACAGGCACTGCAATGACATGCATTTTCTAAATAAGAAGCATAAGTCAACCGCATAAAAATATGACAGAAAACCAGAATAGTCTTCAAAATCAAGGACGGATGAAAAGCCACTGTAGTACTTGTGTCTACCTTGGATGGGGGGATACTCTGCACATTTACACTGCATAACTGCTCCTTGCCTTGTTTAGACACATCCAGAGTCACTAAGTGGGGGAGTGAGTAGCAACAAGTATGTCACAATTAATTGTCCCTGGCTGACGGTGATGGCCTTGAGCAAGAAATCTGGACAAAGCCATACAGAGAAGTGGGACAAATGCCCCAAAATAAGGGCAATTTTTAAATATTGTTCTAATAAACTTAGAAAGATAATATAATAGTAGGTCTTACTTTAGTATGAATTTTCTGAAGGGTACGAAGTCTGAAACTCAAATGTTTATCATTATTTTCTAACTTCAATCTTTAATGATTTGCCACTAATTTGCCAAAAAAAAACACAATTTTATGAAAAACGGACCAAAAATGTGATGCAAAAATATAAAATATCCACACAATACAGATGAGAACCTGTCAAAGAAGGGACAGTTGTAATATTAGTACTGTTAATTTGAGCAGCCAACAAAATAAGAGAATCTACATGCATTTCTGAAATTAAAAGTAATCTAAAACCAATCATTACAATTATTTATTAATTGTAAACCCTCCACATTTTCTTCCAAATTTGCCATTTCGTGGAGGGACTGTTAGGGGAGAGCAACATTTTGAGCCAAAATCAGGGACAGTTGAGAGGTTTGGATATACCTAATTCTATAAAGTGATTTATTTGAGCGTACCTCTCATCCTCTTAGCACAGGAAATTTGCACAAGGCCAAATATATTGGGGGAATATATGAACAGTACTAAAAGTTGCTCTTGTATAAACATAGTCAGTTGACAGAACAACAGGTCTTGCTTTAGCATGCATTTTTCTGAAAAGTATGAAGTCTGAAACTCAATGTCTGTCATTATTTAGTGACTTCATTTCTAAATGATTTGCCAAACCACAAATTTTATGAGTAACAAACCAAAAATAAGAAGCAAAAATCTATTAATTCTGCAAAAATCTGGACAGTTAAGAGGTATAGTTCAGCTGGGGCTGTCTGAGTTTGCCGCCCTTCCCCTCCTCACAAAATCATGGTCAAATGGGGCCTCCCCCCTGCAGCTATTCCAATGTACCATGATTTGGCTATTTCACCACATTTACCATAAACACTGTAATGTGCATACTGATTTACTTCTACAATGATTTGGATTTCATTTAAAAGTTTTATTTTACATTTTACAGTACAAACAGTAACAGAAATCTGCTAAACAAAGCAATGCAGTCTCACAGTGAAAATAGACTTAGCATTAAAACTTCTCTGCCCTTGAAACTCACATTCATTGAAACAGCATTGAAACCCACAGTCAAAGAAAATACATTTTGCCAGTGGCAGATAAAGATTAATTTTGGGCTGTTTTCAAATCATAGGCCCCTTGAACACGAAGCATACACATGCTCTTTGATACACCTTCCTGACTGTATTAAATTATATTCCTTGTACAATACAGTACAGTTGAACTGCCCAATTCAGAACATTGCCATCATAAAAGTCTACTCAAACTTCAACAGTCCACCAGTATCAGTAAATATGCACGATCTCTGAAGAAGTAAAAGCCATCTAAATAATTCCACATTAAAGAAATCTGTTAACTAATGAAGAGGTTGCTGCTAGCAAACAACTTTATATGTCATTGTTTCATCTACAAATAAAGTGCCTGTTGCCCTTGAGGAATAAATTGCTTATGTTGCATTAAAAAAATTATAATGCTAGTAATATCGCAATAGGGAATGGATGGCAAACTGATAACAGGTTCATAGTTACTAGGTATCTTCACCAAAGAGGACTGCAGCATCCATCCCATTCACAACAAAATGCAATATCAGCAATGGATCTACCTACTGTGGGAGTAGAACCCACAGCCGTCTGCATCAAAAGCAAGTACACTGCCTGTTGTGCTATTTACAATATAAGCTGATTCAGCATAAGCAGCATTAAACTTTTGTTCCCCTGCAGCTCTCAGCTCCTTGTAAAATCTACTCGACACTCAGTTGCATCTCTGAACTTTGCAGTACAAGAAATCTGGACAAAGCCAAACTTTATTTGGTGGGGGGGGGGGACAAAAGCCCAAAAACCAGGGGCACATTTTAAACATTGCTTGTATAATGTTGGAAAGTTGCTAGAATAAAATGCTGTGTTACCACCATACATTTTACTGCCACATATTGAACCCAGGTCCTTGTGCAAAACAACCAGAGCAACATAACACTAATGTAAATCATCTATTTTTATGAAAGATAGGAAGACAGAAACATAAATGGCTGCCATTTAGTGAATTCAGTTCTCACAATAGCTGTCAACATCTTAGCACAAAACATCTGAACAAATCCAATAATGGGGGAATACAGCCCCCAAACATATTCAGTGAGTTCAGTTATCACCATAGCTCTCAACCTTGGCACAAAAAACCTGGACAAAGCCAATAATGGGGGAATACAGTCCAAAAAACAGGAACAAATATCCACTGAGGGCACCATAACAAACACAGACAGACTCCAGACAGAAGGCACCCCAGCCAAGAATCAAACCAGACGGCCCATAATTGCCAGGCAACACTGCTACCACTGAACCACTGCATTACTGTCTAATTTAAGTAACAAAAATACAGAAACCACAGATTTTTATGAGGAACAGAACAAATATGAGGCAAAATCTGCAAATGTTTTAGAAATGGTGGTGGGTAGGGAATTCAGGCTCTTGTCACTTGGCCACAAGGTTCAAGCCTTATTCTCTACCCACCACCATGAAGCAACTGGGGCATTACACACACAACAGAAAATGAGTGAATAAAGTGTATATAAGGGTTAATTTCATGTGGATTACCTAAACTATTAGATGACTTCCCAGATAATTTTATTTTCATTAGCTTCATTTGTTTATGTAAGATGATAGGCATTTCCTTCCTTAAGGAAACCGACCTGCTGTGGTAGTGCCAGACAAACAGATGGTAGGCTCTGCAGAGGATGCGTACCAGCAGTGAGAGAAAAACTAGGGACTGCACATGCTCCTGTAGTCAGAAGAACTCAAAAGAGAAATTACATAAACTGTTATAGAAAAGTGAGATCCAGAGCACAGCAAAAAAACTTTATTTATAAAATATGTGTTAAAAAAAAAATATATATATATATATATATATATATATACTGAAGAGAAGGGATAAAGTCTAGAAACATGTCAGGGAATTTCAGGCCAAAAGATCAGTGAGTCATCAAACATGCTTAGAGTAAGCAAAGAGCTCTGGGGTTCAAGAAAGCCAAAGCCAACCATACCACAGGTAAGAATTATCAGAGAAAGTAAATATAGCTGCATATATAAGGGTAGAAAAAACAAACAAACCTCCCTGCAAAAACAGCAGTCCACATCAGCTGAGTTAAATCTTTTTGGCCTCATAATTCAGAGCTTCTGTATCACCACACCACCAAGGAGCTGCTAGATTTACAAAACAAATGTATTTAAAAACTTGGCAATATTAAATGTCTGCTTGACGTGTCAGAGTAAATAAATGATGCAGTTTATCTCCCATTTTGCAATTTCATTAATTGCCATTCTTACGTGCACCTAAAGACAGCTACATGAAAATGACTTATGTGCCTATTTGCTGTTCACTTTTCTTTATCTGCAGACACCAATCTGTTTATGCCATTCAAAGCTGTTAACATGATGAAGATTATGACATCATAAACAGGGCATGATGATCTGTTGTGTAGGTAGACAGCCAAAGCTAATTAAAGTGTAAGGGACAATAAATGCAGCCCTTGTTATTCATAGCACAACATAATCTCATACTCCACAGTGGGCTATAGGATGCTAGCAACATGCTTACAGGGAACAGACGGGCTTTGCAGCTTCCTGCCATTTATTTTAGCATACATGCATTAACAGTCACTAAAATCTGTGGACTGTACTGAACACTATTAAAAAAATGTAAACCTCCTTTGAATTATTCTCAGTGTAATATATTTTTTTCGTATTGTCCTGCGACTACTTCATGCAGTCCCAGGATTTTCCCTATCAGGTTTATTTATTTTAAATTAGTTAGGAATGAGACTCAGGAGGCATTCTATCTTTTTCCTGCTGTCCTGTTGGTGTAGAGACGTGACAGAAATATGCACAGATGTGTTTAGTTGTTTCAGACTAGGAATTTATGATCACAACTGTTAGCCTTGCCATTAGCAAGCTTACACACACACACACGCACGCACGCACGCATGCACGCACACACACGCGCACGCACGCGCACACACACACACACACACACACACACACACACACACACACACACACACACACACTCCTTACCTAACGGACAGTCATGTCCTGTAGCTGATCGGTCCGTTTTTGGCTGCAAGTGATCCACGAATGCCCCAATCAGTTGTCCTCCATACTAGCGGTCTCCTCCGATATCCTACTCCATACTAGCGATCCACCTGTCCTTACTAGCCCGTGCATGTCTCCCGCGATATGTGAGGAGGCTGGAGCCTCCTGCAATTGGCCCAGCCTGTGGGCGATGCAGTCCGGTGACCGTCTGGTTTGTGCGGTCACCACCGCACAGATTTCTGGGTCAGAAGGGTGGAGTTAACTCCCCCTTCCCTATCCGGACTGCCTAACTAAGCAGCCTGCATGTGTGCTTTGAGTTCTGGTCTGCCTAACACAGCAGCCAGGAACTAAGCACACATGCGCAGAGAGAATCTGAGAATTTTTGTTTATTTTTTTTTTATATTTATATGTTCTATGGGACGGTGGGGGACTGTACACAGGTGGGGGACACATTTTTCAGGTGGGAGGGTTGCAGTCCCCCACAGTTCTATAGCACGAGCCGCCCCTGAATACAAAGTAATATTTGTTTCAACATGCAGTCAGGTCACATTTCTACTAAGTCACATAGAATAAAACCCATTTACTATTTATTTTCAAATTTTAACAGGAAAATGCATGGAATTATCATAACTGCATGGTATAGTAGACTAGCACACTATATACAATATTTACAGCAGGTGCGACAGCAGCTAAAGGGCAGAAGCATGAGAGAGATGTATCTGTATTTGCTTCATCCTTAAGTTGCTTGTCTGATCTTCTTTGATTTATACTTTACTTAGTATAGGGGCATTTTGTATACAATGTGATGATTTGTCCTTGAATAATATTCATTCTTTTAGAATGTGGCTCAGAAGGAGACTACAGTATTTTTGGAAATATGTGCATTTATTACTATCTCTTGTGATTAATGTGCTGTAACACATCTAGTGGCTTTGTTCTTGAATTCCTCCCATCATAGTTTGGTTCTATCTATCTAGTTCTGGGTGATTATATAGTTTCATTAGTGCAAATAATATAACTAATATCCGTGTGTCCTGCTTAAGTAATTTTTGGGGGTTATATGTAGGATAGCAAATTCCCACAATAATGTTGACTGCTCATAACCCATTTTTTCTAACTTCACCTTCAGAAAATATCATAACTTGTATGTAAATTTACAGCCCCATAGGATGTGAAAGAGATCAGCATTTACTGCTGGACAATAGGGCAGTTTGGGGAGTAGTTTGAGTTTAATTTATTTAAAATCACTGGTGTGTAGTAGGCATTATTGTTGATCATCAATTGTGTATAGCAGATACTGTGGTGGTGGTGCTGCGGTAGCGTTGTCGCCTCACAGTTAGATGTTGCCCGTTTGATTCTCAGTTAGAGCATCTTCTGTGTGGTAACATGTGTGAATGGGCGTTCCTTCGTTGAAGGTTGTGCGTTAGGCTCGGCAAGCCAGCACGTAAAAATCTACTGCCACTCATTAGCGGACTGGAGTTCCGCTGTGGCAATCCCTAACCAGGAAAAGCCGGAAGACACAAACAAATCAATTGTGTATAGCAGTGGCGGATTTAGGCATGGGTGCTGGGGCATGCGCCACCCCCTTTTTAAAACTGCTGTGTGAGTTTAAAAAAAAAGAAATGCACTGCGCTGTGCTTTTGTTAAAATTGGAAAATCTCCCACCAAAATGGTACGTTGCCGTTTCAACGTAATTTTTTTTTCTCTGTGAAAGATGCATCGGAGATGCAATTGGAGGTTGCAGTCTGATGATCTATAGGATGATCCTTAATTGCTCCTCCAATTGCATCTCCACTATAGTTGAGTGAAAGTGAGTCTTGTCAGAGCGAGGATTTAGTAGATGGTGAAACAGATGTTTTCTGACTAGCGCCAAACTGCAGAGTTGATCAACATCCTCTTCAAGTATTCAAGGAGAACTGCTGCAGTGAGCACAGACTAGTCTTCTGAAATTCTGAGGTAACTTTTTTCTTTAGGGAGAGAGAGTCAAAGTTGGGTGTCTCTAAAAAACATTTTTTTAAATCCCAATAGAGAGCATATTTCATAAGCATGACACCAATATTTTACGTCCTGATTTCTTTCCTTGTTCTAGCCGTATTTTAGCAGTTTTTTCTTCAGAGCATCCTGTGCTTACTTTACTTCAATAACCCCTCCCACACTGTGATGTCACCATTTTCTCATCCTGCCTCCTTATCTTCTAATTATTTATGCTCTTTAGTGACAGTCCCAGAATTGTTTTTATTCACCTGGAAAAACAAACACCGGGTTGATGTTTGTTAAGTTGTGCCTTGTTAGTGCAGATATTTAATAAATCTGAGCATCCTGAACTGTGCAATGAAGGAAATGACTTTTAAGTATTATATGCAATTTGCCTTTTTTGTAGACTGTATGCACCAACTCTTACTGAACAACCTCTCAAATAAATACATATTATATAAAAATGCATACTCATAGTCCAAAGCAAAGTACTGGTGACTTTTTTATCATTAAAAATCAGTGGTTGTTTCTCACGGTTATCAGACGTCTCTCGTGGTTATTATAATCAGCTAAAACATTATTGCCTATGCATTCAGATGCAGTGGAACATTTCAAAGCAGGTCTATGGCCATATTTGTTGGTCTGTTAGACCTTACTGGTGATTTTATAGCACACTTAAATGGGAAGGATAGCATCTGGCTCTCCTGCATCCCTGACTTTAAGCTGTCATGCTGTCATTTCAAGAAAATGCAAAGCAAATGCTTTTATCAGGGTACTGAATTGCATGGGTTGCCACCTCTCACAGTTAAACCATTGTATTCATTCTTTCCACATTCATTACATCTATAGATAATGAATGTCCTTTTTTATGAATAAGGCTGATGTCATTATAGACGTAATAAAGGAGCCCATGTTGTTTCTTAGGAACTGCCACAGAAAACCACCTTATCATTCTCTCATTCCAAATTAAGCCTGATCTAGGGGGCTGAGTACAGTGTGTCTGCCACTGGATGAAGGTATTATATATCTATCTATCTATCTATCTATAGATATAGATATAAACATACATATGTCTGTGTATGGGGTGGCAGAGGTGAGAGTAGGTGATGGCCTGAGAACGTACCATGCAGCAAAATAGTGTTGAAAGTTTGCCAGTTATGGACAGTAAAACAACTTGCAGATGACATATTAATTGCTCCTCACTAATATGCTAGCAAACAATTAAAAAATCATTGCAAAAGCACATTCAACCGCAGTCTTGAATGTTAGATTAGTACTGTTATCTGAGTTATGTAATACCTTATAATGAAATCCTGTGATCAAACATCAACTAATGGAATATTTTAATTTATTTTACATACCTGCATTAATCATTTAGTGTTCTTTTCTCAACATGGACTTTATTCTTTAATACATGCTATCCTGTGGTATGTGATAGTGACAAGTTATAGTCAATTCTATTTTATTTCATGTTTGCTTTTGGTGCATTGCTTAGAAGTAATAGCAGTTATTACTTCTATTGGAACCTTTGCTTGAGAGTTGTAGTTATGGTAACTATATCACTATTAGCTTGTGTAACACACAGCATGGTCTACAGATACTGTCAAGTAAATAAATGTGTATGAGCTGTGTCTAGGTTATCTGACACCTTGGATAGTTCCCCACACTGGTGCCTGCCCCAACCTAAAGTTGACAGGCTAAAAAAAGTAAAATTAAACTTCATTGTCATTATAACTGTAGCAGGTCCATTGTTAGAATCATATAAAAAGTGCATTGCTACAGTTAATGCCGCATCAAAATTAATTTAAAAAGCCCCAGTATCTCCTGGCTTTGCAGTCGCATCCAAATGGCAATTGCCAGTAACCTGACCTTTGACCAACATGTCTACTGTGGTGGAAAAATTAGCCTATGTTGCACAACTTGTAACAGCATGGCATCTAGGTCCAAGGAGGTAGTTTTCCTGCTGTACTCTGCTGTCATTACACCAGTCATTGAGTACAATGCACCCTTCAGCATGTACACGACCAGGCACTTGCAACAGCTTGAGAGATCACAGACAGTAAACAACTGTTATGCAGACAGTCTCAAAGCCCTGTGTGACAAAGTGCATAATATACCCTTTGGAAAGACAGCCACCCCTGGAAATTACCACATTGATAATACATCCCTAAAAGTAGACTAGTGTTCAGGGATCTGGGAATGCATGCTGACAGTAACCTGACCTTTGACCACCACGTGTCTTCTGTGGTGAGAAAATCACTCTGTGTTGCACAACTTTTAAGTAAGGGTATGACATCCAGGTCCAAGTAGGTCATTGTTGTGCTGTACTGTGCTGCCATCAAACCCATCATTGAGTACAATGCATCCTTCAGCAGGTACCCGATCCGGCACTTGCAACAGCCTGAGAGACCGCAGAGAGTAAACAAGTCCTGTGCAGACTATCTCAAAGCCCTATCCATTTACTCAGACTTCTACAGACTGCTGCATGGCAGTTTATGCCTAGCCAACAAGGCATGTTTGGCATCTACCTCTCAGTGGTCCAGGCAAAGACAAAAGGCCTGTGGCAGACCCCATGATTGGTGCCAAAGTCATGGTTTTAAGTTAAATGCAAAAAAATGTATTATTATACCATTCAGCAAAAACATGGCCCCTAATGATTACCACATTAGTGGCAGCCCCCTAAGCACACAACCTGTGATGAGAGACCTGGGTACACAAGTTGACATAAATCTCAGATTTGACCATCGTGTAGCAGTAGTGGTCCAAAAATACTTTTACTTGGTTTATCTCATAAGTAAAGGGATTGCATCCAGAAAAAAGGAGGTCGTTTCCTCTCTGTACTCTTCCCTCATTAGGGCAATAATTGAGTACAACACCCTGTTTGGCATGTACCTCTCCAAATACCTGCAGCAACTGGAAAGGCCACAGAAATACCTCACAAAAGAGAATCCATGGCCTCCAGCACCTGTCCTATGTGGACAAGCTCAAATCACTATCACTTTACTCTGTATCATACAGATTGCATAGAGGTGACCTAGTCTCATCTACAAGGCAATCTCGGACCCTGCTCTACTAGATATGCTCCATATCCATAAGTCTAACCCCTCGCATCGTACCCAATCGAAAGGCTGAAATCTAATATGTGACATTAGCAAAACCTGCTGGAGAGACAGGTTTGTCTCCCAGAGGCTACTCCATCTCTGGAATAGACTCCCCAAACACATCAAACAAAGTACATTGCTGACCCTCTTCAAGCACAACCTTGATGAGTGGATGGGCAACCACAAATTTGTTCCAGGGTTTCCACCTGTGTTCCTTACTGACAGGGGCGACAGGTGCTGATTGTGCTTTTTTTCTGGGCATAAACTCTTGGCTAGGCATGTAAGGGCCCCAGAGCCATTAGTCTAGTAATCTCCTATGATCCTATGATCCTATGATCCTATGATTCTTTAATGATGGATTTGTTGCACATCTGCAAAACAAGTAGCAAACAAAAGTGCTGTGTAAGTAAACTTATCTTGACAGTAGATCTTTGAATAGATCACTGCTGCAGTAGCCTAAGCTATATGGGTTATATCCTGCATAAGATATAACAGCCAGCAGGATGGAAAGTAGAAAGGTGAGGATAGGGTTGTTGATAGAGGGTAGAAAGGGGTAATGCAGGCAGAAAAAGTAGTGATGACCTTTTGGGCCAGTGTTTTTGTTGTAGATGGGTTAAATACATTTCAGAGCTAAAGGATAATATGGAGGTTATGAAGGAAAGATGCAGATAATTGTACTTTTGTAACATATGAAATTAAAGGTGTGGGTAGCAGAGAGCCTTTGGAATCATGGACCTAATATGATACAGAGATAGTGTAAAGTTGGAAGGAATAATAAGCTGGTGGTCTTGTCAGGACAGGTCTTTGTTCAACTGACACCCTTGGAAAAAGGTCTCCACAGCGGCCCCCCCAACAACACCCTATGCCCCCATTCTGGTCTACCAGATTACTTGAAAAGCTCCCCTGCTACAGCAGTGTCCGAGGCGGCTGCCTAGTTGGCCTATGCCTAAGGCCGGCTATGGGTCTTGTAAGAGATGGAGGCAGAATGTAGAGCAAGTGGTGAAGCATGAGCTGTGTAAGTAGGTGTCACCGATGAAAGGATGGGGACATCTGAGTGATATGGGGCTAATGGATAAAATAATGATGAAGTGGACAGACTTCCAAGATGGCTACACACTAATCAACAGACTGAGTTCATTTCTCCCTGTGTGAAAACAGAGATTGTGAAAAAAGGGACACCAAAACTGTCAGTATGAGTAAACATCAGTCCCTTGTTAGTAATTACACTTCTTGGATGCTAGCAAAGAGGATTTTTGGAGAACCTGAGAGAAAATCAACTGGAAAGGGAGAGAACAAAACTCTGGCTGGGAAGAATCCTGCAGACATTCAGCAAAAGCAGTTAAATTCAGCTTTCGTACAGGAAATGACTTCTAGAAATTTAGAGGAAAAAATAAATCAAATGTACTCAAATGTGTTAAAATAAGTGAAACGCTAAAGAAATATCTAAAATGAAATTATCAAAGATTGGAAAAGTAGAATTTGGTTTAACCGGCTGTTCAGCTGAACTAATGAAACTACAAAAATCAAAGGGTGAAATGAAGCAAAGCCTGGCTGAGTATGATTGTTTATAATTTTCTGTAGATTACAGTCTACACACACACACATACACACACACACACACACACACACACACACACACACACACACACACACACACACACACACATACACACACACACGTCAAATTGTATCACCTTAACTAAAACAGTGACTCAAATAATAATGAAAAAAATAGCCACTTATTCTAGTCATATCCTTGGCATAGTATATGTAAGAGGTGTTTGACTACATTAGTTTGCATGTGAATTATTCTAAGCGTGCTTTAATCACTCTTTGAGTTAACAGTTCTTGGTCTTGGACCAGGGAGGTGAATAATGGATAGTGTTTTTGAGGTGAAAATGGCCATATTCATTTTGAAAAGCTAAATATACTGTTGACTGACTTAATTTTTAAAATTTAAGATTTTAATCTGAAGTTTAAAATGATTTATTCATCAGTGTATTTGTGTATTTGAATTTGTTAACCAGAATGTAATGTACTAATCACAAAGTAGTGATTTTTAGGCCTTAGCAGGATGCAGTCTGTTGTGAAAAAGATACTTCAATATTTTTTTTGAATGGTTGGGGAGTGGTTAGGTATGTTCTTGTATGAGGTGAGGTATGTTTCTTAACTTCTATGGACTTTAGTTTAGTTGACAATTCAGAGACATAGTAGAAAGGGCAATTTATCAAAATCTTTATAACCTTTTTTAAGAATGCTTAGTTTTTCTGGCAACTGACAAATTATACTTTATTTATCATATAGGCTTAGTAGGTTTCATAAAAGGAGAATTTCAAAACTTCTGAACTTGATTCCAGTCAAGGCAAGTGTTATAAGATGGGCAGTAGACACATTTTTTGTAGAGGGTATCTAAAAAAATCAATCAGCTTAGTTGAGGAAGGCAGCTGCTAGCCATACTTATTTAACATAGCTGCTGGACATTACAGGTAAGTGTATATTTTTATGTTTCAGAGATTTTTATTCAAGCTTCAAATTAATAATGTTGGATGTAATTGACAGAGTAAATATGCAGGAATGATGTATTTATTGCACTTTTTGTTAACATATGTTATATTTTAAGGGAGGTTATGCTTTGTACTCAGTTTTATTTTTACGGTTTGCCAGTTTTTACTGCAGTTAGTGTGGGTAGTTTTTATTTCAGGTGTATATTTTGGCTATGTTAGGGAGGGTAATTCCTTTCTAATAAGTTGGATTTGTGTTAAGCTTTGTGCTTATTTGAGAGGCAGTCATTCTCTCTCACTTTTCATGAAGCTTGGACAAGCATTTGCTCATTTCAGCAGTTGTATAAAATTTTACATTTGTGTTTGCCCTGTGTTATATGTATGTATGTATAAATAAGTGTGTATTTGTGTATGTTAATGTTGCCACCAGAATCTCTTTTGTTGAATTGCAGTTTATTGTGATGATGTGTATCATATTAAACTGTTTAATGTATTTTATCAAGTTTTAAAGGAAAGTGTCAAAGATCCAAAGTTTAAAAAATACTGCTTTTTTGTAGCAGTGCATTTACTAAAAATACATATATTTTACATTTCTTCTTTAATTTCAAGGCAGATGAGTCTTGTGATGATTTATGCCTTGCCAGTACCCACCCTTTGGCTGCACCCCCTTTTCTAAGAAGATTACAATAGTCAAGCCCAGGGTGAATTTATGGGTGCCCATTTAATTACCTAGGACTTGTTTCAAGAATGATAGTATATCACACTGTTTAACTGGCAGGGGGGCAGTCTGTCTTAGAGGTGGAGGAAGTGATTTGTGATGAATCTGTCTCTCCATCACATTTTATTTACCTGTTGGTGAAGCTTTAGGTACCTTCTTCTGGCATTTGTGGAACTAGTAAGCTTGTGGAGATACAAAAGATCTAGGACAACTGTATATCTCATGCCACAGAGAGAAGGCATTGATCTTCCCTCAAGAGTCTAATAAAGGGGCAGTGCTTCCAATCTCTCTCAGGAACTCGGGATCATTATGGCAGTGATCTTAGGAACTTATGGGTTTCTCTGTAGTTGTTTGATATGTCTGGTGAGGTACATCCTGAAAAGGGCATTGTACTTAATTGGCTTAACAACTGCTGACTGTAAAGTGACACTGCCCTCTTTAGATCTGAATGCTATTCTCCTGGCAATTAGCTGCACTAACTAGAAGGATTTGTGACAACTGTATTTCACCTGATGATTGAATGAAAGGGAATTTTCAATCCAAGATTCAAGGCCCCTAACAACATTTTCATTTTGAAGTGGGGTATTGTCTGTGCTGTAGGTTGACAAAAAGGGTTGTCTACTAAATCAGATAATAGTGCACTTTTCTGCATTTAATCTGAGCCTGTTTTTAGTACACTAGTTATTAGTAAAAGGTAGGGGAATCGGGGGGGGGGGTGGGGGTGGGAATGACAGTAACTCACTAGTTGTAGTCATCTGCAAACTTAGTTAGCCAGTGATCCTTGTTTACAGCCTGCAGATGAAAAAAGTAAGTCTCAAAAAAGGTGCTCAAATACTGAGCTCTCAGGTTAGGACTTATTACCTTCATGCTTCCTGATAAGACAATTGCCGCTGGCACTTTGAGGATTCTGTGTTTTAGCCAGTCTGCTATCCACCGTACTATAATTGCCATAATCCCCCTCAACCCCCCCTTTCCCCATTTTCTGCATGGGCTCAGGGTTTCGTGTTAACCATCACCATCTCTCTCGATTCATTACCACACTCCTGCCTTCTTTGAAACTCATGCCTGATTGTCACAGATTTTTTCTGACACAATACATCCACCTCTTTGTTGGATGCCCTCATTTCATGTTACCTTCTTTCTGTCTGTCCCAAATCTTCTTCACCAGATTGTCTTCTGCTTTTCTGCACATGTCTGAACCACTGTAATGTGTTCTCTTTGATCTTTCCTGCAATTGGAGTTACTTTGGCTTCTGCTCTTATGTCCTCATTTCTTCGTCTTTATTATATCTGCTGTGCCTCATCTGAGCCTGCTGCTTTCCCTGACTTAATTTTCCTTAGTACTGTTCTTATCTCTTCTAGGATGGGCTCCTCTTCTCTCATCGTAGGCTGTGTCTAGGGCAGTACAGCTTCTGTGGGGTTTTCTTCATTCAGCAGGTGTTGAAAGCACTCCTTCCATCTTCCTTTGATGGCCTGTCGACTGGTGAGCAGGTTGTTACTGGCATCCCTTATGAAGGGGGTCTGACTATCTTCTTTATCTTTCTATCTTTGCCTTGCAACCTGATATAGTCTCTTTGTGCTACGTACTGAGTCACTTTCCAGAAGCTGGTAGAGTGCCTCTGATGCCCTGTTCTTTGCTACTGCAACTCCTTTCTTAGCTTCTTTGCTAGCCAACAGTATTCCTTCCTAGCCCGGTCCATCTTTTCTATCTTTCACTTTTTCCTGAACTCCTTTCTTTCGATGACTTTCTGGACTTCTGCATTCCACCCCCAGCTTTCTTTATGAAAAGAGAAAGCCCTCTACCTTGCAATTACTATGCCTATATGATTAATTTTTTTGATACCTTTGTGCACCTTGTTTCTGACAATTATAGTGGAGTAGGAGGAGTTATGATGCTAGGTATACAAATTTTGCTATCCAAACTTTTGGTTGTATGTATCTGCTTTCCAAGAACCTTTGTCTATATTTTTGATGTCTGCAGTTTGAGAGGTATGATGACCTCAGTTTGTTTAGGTGTACTTCATGCATTGCTGGTGACATGAAAGTCGATTGGTAATGGGTTAGTATGTTGTACATTATCTTATTTACACTAACAATACATGGAGTAGCTGTAGGTTATTTCTGCTGTATAATACTAGATATGATGGAGTTCTGGAGGAATACAGATAACTTTCCACCTGCCATGGGGGACTTTCAAAGTACAGGATTAGAATAAGTAGTAGGCATTAAAGTTTGGCAGGAAGGGTGCGTTCTCAGCACATAGACTATCATCACATGACTTTTAGCTAATCTGTAAATGTCTCACAGTCACTTTAAATCACTTTTATTCCCTGTCAAATTGTGTGAAAAGTCTGAATGTGAAACAAAAAAGTGATATTGATACTGGCACACAATGTTTTAATAGCCACTAAGCAAGCAAGAATAATCCACAACAAGCACACTTCCCAACTACACAGCAATACCACCTAATCTGCAGTAGGGATCCTGCCTATAGTGGCTAACTTAAGGTAAATTCCTCAGCTCTGTGAACACCTGCAGTTATGTCAGAGTGTCTGACTCTGAGTGTAGAACAACTGAAACACATTCTATCCACAATTACCCCAGCTGTTTACTATATTTGTTTACTGTACTACAATTATATTAGATATTAGAAGATACTGTTTAGTGTTAACTATCAGCATGAACATTGTATTAGAGGTCATGCATACACATTTATCTATTTATCAGCTGAATGTATATTGCTGCCTTTTCACACATAATTCAGAGCATCTTAAGGTGATGTTTACACCCCCCCCCGATAATCAGTGTTCTTCTTTCTTACTCCAACCCCTGTAGTTGACTTACTAGACTGTGCCCCCTCCCTTCCCATATTCCTGGATCCGCCACTGTATAGATTAAACTCTTGAAAGGGGATCATTTTAGTGTAGTTTCTATCGTTTTGGATTTTTGTTCATCCGTAATGTTGTTCATTTTTCTAATTCCAGTAGGCAGAGCACAGTAAAGACTGATATTTGATGGATGTAATTAACTATTAAGTGTTAGAGAACATTTTCTTTTTATAAGAAAGGCATTGTAGCAGTGATGTTGTAGTATCTATATCTGCTTGTACTGAATTGTTAAAGTTACCCAGGGTGGCAGCCAGATATTTAAGTTGTCTTAGAATTATTATATGTTTTTTGCTAAGCTTCAACTTTTCTCTGGTCTTTTCTATAGTATAATCTTTCATTTTGAGAATGCCCCGTATGACGTCGTTCTTAATTTGTGGATATTGACTGAGATTTATCATATTGTTACTTAATGTGAGATTAGGATTTAAATGTCTAGGTTGCAGAAGAGTCAAAGTATGCACTGGGTTTATAGATTCAAGTAGCTTCCAGAATATTATGGTATTATTTTTTAATGATTTGTGTAATCCAATTTTCTTGAATTTAATTGTTCTTTCTGGATAAAGGGTAGTGCTTTGGGATTAATATTTAATGATTTAACATGTTCAAACCATAGTTTAACCCATGTTGGTGACCATTCTTTAGCCATAGGAGAGTGTTCTGATATCTGTATTATTTTGTTAGAGTAAATTATATCATAATATAACTTGAAATCTGGAAATCCCAGCCTCCTTTTTCTTGCAGCAAGATTAATTTAAAGTATTTGATCCTTGTCAGTTTTGGGTACCAGATAAATGTAGCTATTTCTGTGCAGATTTTGTGAAAGAAGTTTTCGGGGATGTTAGTGTTTGCTACATTTAATTGATAAATCACTTTTGGAAAAACATTCATTTTAATATCTGCAACTTTAGCTAAGGTTGGTAGCTTCATATTTTTCCATCTATAGAAGTCTTGGTTTACTTGTGTCTATAGCTTCCCTAAGTTGTTTGGGAGTATTGACTTCTGGTTATGATCAAAAAGTATTCCTAAGTATTCAGTTTGAAATGGTATGTGCGGGAAATAGTATTCTTTATGACCTAGCAGATTAATTGGAAAGATTTTAGATTTGGATGTGCTGATTTTATAGCTTTGATACTTCTGAGAAATTTTTAATAGATTTCATAATTTTATTAAGGTCTGTATTAGGGGTTTCAAATATATATATTGACATCATCTGCGAAAGCTGTTAGGACAATTTTATTATTTAGAAGCTTTGGTATGTGATGATATGGAATAGGAGAAGGAGTAATTTTTATTTATTTATTTTATTTTATTTTACATTTGTTGACCGGGCTAGTCTAGCTGGATACATGCCCATTTTCAGTAGAGGCCCGGGGAGAAAAGCTCCAAGAAATCATACAAAGTTAATATGGAAGTTATGACAGATATTATAAAAATAAAAACAACAATTGTTACATAAAAACACTAGTGTTTTATTTTCACACAAGAAGTACAAATTATAATACTCATATAAATAAATAAAATAAATAATTTCTTATGAAATGCAAATGCAGACCTTGGGATTTTTGAAACAGACAATGGAAGAACAGACTTGTGAAAGAGTAATGGGTTGGCAGTTCTAAGTCCGGTAGCCATGACCCCCACGGTGTCCTAAGAGTGCTTCCTGATGTCTTTGTATTCATTTTATATCAAAGGAAGAAAAATCATGATGAAAATGGGTAAAGAGTAAGTGAAATAAGGAGAAACAGTAACCCATAAAAAGCTTCAATAATAAGTCCAACTAGGCCTGAACATCCAAAGGAGACATTACTCCCAAGTGAATCCTACTGTAATATGTCTAAGTATGCACAATTAACAAAATGAATCATTTTGCAAAACTATGGACTGACTATACATATTTATTAACCTGGTATGAAGGTGTACAAGGACATGTCAAAATAATGAAGGCAAATAATGCAGGTAATACAAATCCAGGTTTAGTGGTAAAATATGCACACCCATCAGTCAATATCAAACACCATTGCTACACATGGAGTCAGTGAACAGAATTAGAAAAACGTAATTAATTAATTTCAAACAACTAACTGAATAAGTATAACCATACATTTTCACACAGCCTAAGGTCAGTCTATTATAGACACTGCTTATGCGGGTATTTATCTTTATACACACACATACACACACACACACACACACACACACACACACACACACACACACACACACACACACACACACACACACACACACAAGCTACTGTAGTGATATAGCTAATTCTCTAGGTAGACATATCTTCCCATATCAATTCTTGCATTTGTCAATGGTATATTTATAAAAATGTAGATTTCTATATCTAAGTATATATATCTATGCATGTATCTATATTTAGCTAAAAACACAATAAATAGGTATTTATTTAAGTTCATTTCTATATACCTAACACACACACATGCACACGCACACCTGCCTTCAAATTACAAAAAAAAAAATGTAAACCAGCCAGTGGTACTGTTTTTCCATACTCCACAAATGCTCAGGGATAATAATATCAAACAATTAAGGATAAAAAGAACTCCTAGAAATTTGTCTGGGGTGGAGTAATGTCTGATACTTCTATAGGCCAACATTCCGTGAACACCAACAATCCAAATTTTCACTAATGTCGGTATTTATGTATCTGCAGCCTCTAAATGTCTCATGTGCAAGTAGAGAAGACATTAAGCAAGGTTGAGATCAGTGGATTCTTGTGCCAGTCAACATTAGCTCTTGACTACTGGCAGACCTGAAACTATACGTGTAAAACACCATGCCAAAGACATTCAAAACTACTTGCAAAACAGGCTATATGCTATAAGAACAGAGGATCTAA
Organism: Protopterus annectens; assembly: GCF_019279795.1. Classification (NCBI taxonomy): domain Eukaryota; kingdom Metazoa; phylum Chordata; order Ceratodontiformes; family Protopteridae; genus Protopterus; species Protopterus annectens. The sequence continues at coordinate 1,306,655,935 of NC_056728.1, read as the reverse complement.
GCATTCATCACCATCCACAAGGGCAAGCCATCAACTGATTTCAGTAAGTGGTGAACCCAGCAATCAGAAGAGCAATGTCTATCATGTTGTAAGAAAGGACCATAATGGAAGTCACCATTCCCTCAAACATTTTGCATAATTAAGCACTATTGAATTTCCAAACACAAAATCAAATTATTTCTATCAGCAACAGTCTCATTTATGAACAGTCACTGCAATGTCACACAAATAAGTTAATTTGGGGACTGCTCACTAAAGCAGTATGATCATGTATGTACAATGACTGCCCTGACACACCATTGAATACTTTTGTATATCTATCCTGTCCTGGATATCATGTCAGTATGCAGATGCATTTGCGCAGGTGACCCCTTCATTAATATCACTATGTATGACCAAGTACCGAAATTAAATAATTATCGCAAGAAAAAAAACACCTCATCACCAAAAGAGCGCCATCCCCATGGTGAAGCATGGTGGTGGCAGTATCATGCTTTGGGGTTGCTTTTTTTATCTGTAACTGGGGCTTTAGTGAAGGTGGAGTGAATTAGGGACAGTTCATAGGTTCATAGGTAGTTACTAGGCTATCCGCCCAAGGGCATTTATAAGCCTATCCTGAGTGTGTTGGCTTTCGCTGCCCCATTGATTAATTAACTGAGCCTCTGTCAAGCAGAGCCAATGAAGTGATCTCAGGGTTGTATTTTCTGTTACCAATCCACTCGTGTTAGTGAGGGGCTCTGCCTTATGTAGTTAGGAATTTTGTTCCAAAGCGTGGGGAGTCTCTGTGACAGGAATCTGTCCCTCCGTATGTTCTATTTATTGTTGTGGCAAGGTTTAGCTCACTAGACCGCATGGCTCGCAGTGACTTGGATTTCTTTAGGTGGAGCATGTACATCAATTCTGAGTTGGACATGGCTTTGTAAGTCAGGCAGAGATCACCTCTGAGTAAGCAATATGCCACTGAGTACAGCCTGAGTTTTTTTCAGTCGGGCTGCATAGGACATATGTTTGAGGCCAGTAATCCTCTTGGTGAGGTGCTTTTGTGGTCTTTCCAGCTGTTAGAAGTGTCTTGTGAGGTATATCCCAAATGGGGCATCGTACTCTATGATGGGTCTGATGAGTGATGAGTAGAGGGGCACTATAACCTCTTTATTTCTAGATGCAAACCCTTAGTAATTAGATGGGCCACATAGAAGGAATTCCTAACTACTTTGGCAATATGATTGTCAAAGGAGAGATTACTATCTACCTGGGTCCCCAGATTTCTTATTACCTCTTCTGTATTAAGGGGGCTGCCACCTATGTGGTAATTTGTGGGTGTTTTGTTTTTCCCAAACTGGATGACTATGCATTTTTTTGGCATTTAGCTTGAGGCCATGACTTTGGCACCAGGTGTCTGTCTCATTAAAGCCTTTTTGAAAAATGTCCATGTCAGCTGGATAGTTGATTATGGCTCGCATTTTGCAGTCATCGGCGAACTTGGTTAGCCATAGTCCTCCTGTGTTTCTCTGTACTTCTGAGAAATATATGCTGAACAGTAGGGGTCCCAGAACCGAGCATTGCGGGACACCACTTGTGACTGGTTTAGAGTCGGACCTGGAGCCCGCAATTCTTACTGTGTGAGTTCTGCCTGTAAGCCAGTAGGCAACCCATCTTGTGATGTAAGGGTTTATGTTCAGGCTGGTGAGTTTTTCTATAATACCTGAGTGAGGAATGGTGTAGAATGCCTTGGCGAGATCAAGGTATGCTGTGTGAACCACCTTTCCCTCGTCTATGGCCTTGGTGACTGTCTCAAATAAGTCAACCAGGTTTAGTAGGCATGATCTGCCCTTAACAAAGCCTAACTGGGTCGGGTCAAGTGTTTTGAGGTTCCCAATGTCTTTGTTAATGAGTTCCATGATGATACGCCCCATAGCCTTGCAGACCTGGCTCGTCGGGCTTATGGGGCGATAGTTACCAGGGTCAGTTGTGGCCCCTCCTTTGTGGAGCGGAATAACCGTTGGTGTGCCCCATTCCATGGGCACGCAGCCTGTGTAGAGACTGAGGTTGAACAGTGTGTTTAGGTGGGGGGTTAGTTCGTTCTGTAGTTCATGCAAGATGCAGCCTGGGATACCATCTGGCCCCACTGATGCTGTGTTTTTGGCTTTTGAAAGGGCTGTTTTCACCTGCGCTTTTGTAATTTCCGAGACACTACACTTTTCCGGTATTGTTGTGGGCCCTTTTGAAGGTGAAAGGGAGGTGAAGTTTGCACTGAATCTATCTGCCAGGATGTTGGCTATATTAGTAGGTTCAGTATATTTTGTGCTATTTTGCACTAGCTCAGGGCATATCTGCGAGTTGCCACTTAGATTCTTGACATAGCTAAAGAAGGCTATGTGTTTATCTTTTGAATCCTGGGCTATTTTTCTTTTAAAGTTAGCCTTGGATGATTTTATGAGGGATCTTAGTTTCTTACTGATACTGATCAGGGATGTCTTCCCTTTTTGGAATTTGCTTTTTTTATGAACTAGTTTCCTCCTTCTGTTGTATAACCTGTTTATGGCAGGGGTCCAACAGACTGGTTTCCTTCTCTTAGGGGAGTGAGTCTTGGTTTTGCTATGGCTGGCATGATCCATGCATCTTTGTAGGTGCTCATAGATTGCAATTGTAAAGGATTCTGCATCTTGGGCAGTGTTATCTTTTAGCGTGGGGGCTGTGAAACCTACCACCTCTGCCTTAAGTAAGGTGCTTTAGAAAAGTTTTCACTGTGGTTTCCTTGGTTGGGGGTGGTGGTGGGGTGTGGACATCCAGGGTGATTAGTTTATGGTCTGATCTAACCAGTGACTGGTTGATCTCTAGTATGGAACACCTGTCACCCATGTTGGTGATGATCAGGTCCAATATGTTCTGGCCTCTGGTAGGTGAGTTTACCAGATGATTCAAGGCATTTGAGTTGATAAATTCCAGGAAACGCGGAGCCTGGGAGTTTGTACTCAAGTAGTTTTTCCAGATAATGGTAGGGTAATTGAAATTGCCCAATATCAGGGTGTTCTGCAGGACCTTCATGTTTTCCAGTGTCTCCAGAAAGGTGGAGTGTTGGTCATGGGTCATGGAGGGTGATCTGTAGCAGGCTACAATTTGCATTGCAGATTTGCCCGATGTTAGTTGCTCATGGATGGTCTCAGAGGTATCATGCTGTGCCACTAACCTGGAGGTGTGCATATCCTTGATGAATATGGATACACCTACTGCTTTTGTGTTTCGGTCCGTGTTCTGTGGCTTTTTTTAGCCCAATGTAGTGCTGGAGTAATTGAGTTGTAGCCCTTTATGCATTTTGAGA